>NC_087205.1:35458369-35460869 GCF_015104395.2 Macrobrachium nipponense
CATTCTACTCTCCTGAATTAGATAAAGTAATTATCCCTTAAATCTCACAGTCTGATTGGTTATACATTTAAATAGTCAAGTCCTTTTAGAGAACCTATTCTCTTGTATAACGCCATGAAACCATCTTTATGATGGATGTGCCCTCCACACCGATAATCAGAGTGTCACCTTCTCTAACCCCTCGGTCTCTTGGGCCCCATACATTACAAGCACAAACACACACATACGGTCATGCCTTTTGGAATGGCATAGCAACAGAGTGCCGCACCCAGACTCTAAGAGGTTATCAGCCTCGTATTGCATGGTCACCGATTCAGACTGTTCTTTCAAGTCAGCATTCTTCAAGGAATTAAGTGCTTGTCGCTAAGCCCTCCTATCACTAAGCGGAGAAGCTAAGATCCAACAATTCACCGCCACACCTGCTTTTTTTTAAAGATATATATATATATATATATATATATATATATATATATATATATTATATATATATATATATATATATATATGTGTGTGTGTGTGTGTGTGTGTGTGTGTGTGTGTGTGTGTGTAAGTGTTCGTGTGCGTGCGAGTATGCATGTGTATTTCAAATGCACGAAAGGGGAAATTTCTGTCATTCTTTATTTGAAATATAATTGAGACGTCAGATAAAAACCGTAAACATCTTTTTACGTAATAAATTGATATGAAGATAACAGCGTGGTCACATTTAATTCAGTATTCTCTAAAGCTGCTGTATGAAGAGATTGAAATAAAAGCCTTCTAAAGAAAACAATACCCACTTTTGCTTACAAGAAGGCAGCAAAATAAAAGAAACAGAGATTAATGGATGAAACCCTACAACATAACAAAGCCAATGTTGTTTTATGAACGACAACAAATAAACAAGTGGAGGTAAAATTCCATAAACATTATAAAAACAATGGACGCCGATCCACCAGGAGATATGACTGGCACTTCCGGATTTTAAGGGATGAACACGTTTTTGTGTTTTGTAGTTATTCGCACGTTGGTATAAAGCAAAATTCAGAAAAGCGAGGGAATAAAAGTCATATCGAAGCAAAAACAAACGGAAGGATAGAGCAAAAGTTTCTGATATTTATATGTGAGTATAGAATGCTATTTTTTTACTTTGTTTTTATTCAAATTTTATTTTACTTGATAACTGGTTAGGAGGTATGAATAGCTCCGTGCCGTCGGTGGAGGTATTAGGGTGACTAAAATGAAACAACATTTAAGTACATGGTAATTTGGCTTTTGAATGTCTTACTAAAATATCCAGTGAATAAAGGAAAATGATCTCTATGCTACCTAGATGTAAGCTGAGCTATATGCATGAATACGAACATACACACGTACACGCGCACACACATACATACACAAACATATATATATATATATATATATATATATATATATATATATATATATATATATATATATATATATATATATTTTATATACCAGTTAGCAATCTTAAACAAAATAGGTATGGGATATATATATTATATATATATATACATATAATATATATATATATATATATAATATATATATATATATGAGTCCTAGGATTATGATTAATGATATACTCAATATGCATAATGTGATGTGTTGTGACATTTCTTGGAATGCGGAGAACAGAGCCGAAGCAACGACCCGAGAAAAGCTGATAAATGATTTCTGGGTGGCGTGATATGAAAACTGCATAGTTAGGTGAGTCAGTGTTCGTCAGTTAATGGGCTCTTGTTCAAAGTGCCTTTGGGAAACTGGATGTAGCCAGTAACAAGGGGCGGTAACAAAGTGTGCATTCATATGTGCGTGTGCGCCTCTTCTACTCTTAATGGTATCATTAGCCAAGTCTATGGGAAGACTTGCACAGAGATCCGAGGGAGAAAGGCAGAGCCACGATGGCAGGAGCCATGCCAAAGAGTTTTTTTGTTTATCAGTGAGTGAGAATACTGGTTGGCAATGGGTGAGTGTTGAATTACTTTAGCCAAAGGAATGGCTTGTTACACATTGTAAGAATGTTTAATCTTTAACTTTGTCTTTAAACTTATGTATGCTAACGAGTGTGTTTCTCGTGTCTTTGAAACAGACGATTCTGGCGAGGGAATTGAGTGTTCTGGCAAAGGGGGGACCGAGGGTCCCGTATGGGAGAATAGATAATTGGTGTGACAAATTACTGTTTTAGACATTTTAATGTTGGGGGGTTAACTGAGTTAAGTTAGTCTGTGAGACTTGGATTATTATCTTTCCATTGTTGATAAACATTTATTTTTTATAAACTTTGACTCTCAGTTTTGATTACCTGTCAGAATGGAGAGAGAGAGAGAGAGAGGAGTTGCCGAGGAGAGAGAGAGAGCGAGAGAGGAGGGGTTGTCGAGAGAGAGAGAGAGCAGTCACTTGGAGAGAGAGAGAGAGAGAGAGAGAGAGAGAGAGAGAGAGAGAGAGAGACAGGGGCTGTGTGCATTAGTTTGCCTGATGCTCGGGGTTCCACGTT
>NC_087205.1:35465869-35473369 GCF_015104395.2 Macrobrachium nipponense
TTTTTATTTTCTTTAAGTTTCTTCTTTTTCGAACTATTTTTATTTTTTTTTTGTTCATGGTCTATTTTTTATTTCGTGTTTATATGAACAATTTGATCTAATCAAATTGTTCATATAAACTTCTATCAAATTATTTTAGTTTAGTCTTTTTTTTTACCTATTTTCTTAATGTGTTCACTATCCTTTTCTTATTTCTAATATTGTGGGGCTTACACTGGACCCAAATACTTCTTTTGATTAAATCTAGAGGTAAATTAGATTTTTCTTGCTAGTTTAAGTGGATGAAGTATAATCAAATATAAACGTTACATGTGAATTGAATTTCTTTTTATATCTTTACTATATTCTTTCAGTTTCTCCTTTTTTCCACTAAAATTTTCTCATTTACGTTCATTGTCCTTTTCTTATTTCAAAGTGGCTGACTTACGCATGAGAAAAAAAATTCTTTGATTCGATTTTCATATTAATTAGCTTTTTTACCTGTTCATCTTGAATCCTTTTTCTCTTTGATTGTCTCAAAAATATCTTTATAACTATTATTCTGTGCCGATTTCCTTACTTGTACTTATAATGGAAAATGCAATATTAGGTATCAGAATTTTAGGACAGCGAAGTTTTCAAGTTTACCCAATGTTTCAGCAATAATCATAACTGAACATATGAAATGAAAAAAAAAAGATGAAAAAATCGAGAAATAAATGTTTCTTGAAAAAGGAGCCATCCCATTCTACCACAGATTTTAAGTAAAGCATTATTAATATTTAGTAATATTTCTTAGCTCCAGCACTGTGTTTAATAGCGAAGTAGAACCATTTCCCACTCTCGAAAGTTCGACGAGTGGAACAGCAGGGACCATATGGAACTTGCAGCTGGAATGATGTAAAGAAATGAAGTTATGAGTGAGCTGAGATTGATCGAAGCTGAATTTGAGAGAGAGAGAGAGAGAGAGAGAGAGAGAGAGAGAGAGAGAGAGAGATATGGGGGTGTGGGCATAAGAAAGATCGTATATGGGAATAAGGTCTTCTTTATGAGACAGGGATAAATGTAGTATAATGAGAGACTAGACAGATAAGTAGATAAATAATAGGAATGGCAGATTTATAGATAGATAGATAGATGAATAAATACATTCATGGATAGATAGAAGATAGATAGATAGATGAACAAATACATATAGAACAAAAAACTGACTAAAAAGGCATAAATAAAGAATCTAAATATAATAATCTTACTTGATTTACCAGAAACACCAATGTTCTCTTATAGCGTCGGCGCAGTCTGCTATATCTATAAAGTTAATATACAACGATATTTCAACAAATAACCAAGTTCTAAATTAACTACCCGTGATAATAATGGTAACTATGAAGCCTCTGAATGTGGAAGCGGAAGTGATTTGTTACACGTATGGGAATGTTAGCAAGTAACTTATGCCAACATTAAGTTACTCGAGTGAAGTAAAGTTACCATAACTATGTAAATTTCTCAGGAGTTGGCACAGCATTCGGGAAGTGCCTCACAATTGACATAAGTTATTACGACGGCGGATGTTCGTCCTAGTAAGCGAAGGCTGCAGTATAACACCTGCTAGAAAATTTTGTTGCCATAGATGTTGACGCTGAGTCTAACTGTAGTTTGATGGAACCTACATTTGATTTACGTACTGTGATCCAAAAGGTCCACAATAATACAAACGTTAAACTTTCGTGTAAAACTTTAACAATTTTTTATAAAGAGCTTTCGAACCCTTCTCTGGGTTCGAAAGCTATTATGATACGAAAGTTATTATGATACGAAAGTTTAACGTTCATATCATTGTGGAACTTTTGGAACATTTTATGAACTGACGTGATAGTGAGTTTTTCCCAAATAATAATAATATAATAATAATAATAATAATAATAATAATAATAATAATAATAATAATAATAATAATAATCGAAGACCCAGAAATATACAGACAGAAGAATAACAAACAGAACAGAGGAATGGCACAGCAAACCAATGCACGGACAATACATGAGACAGACTAAAGAACTGGCCAACGATGAAATATGGCAATGGCTACAGAGGGGAGAGCTCAAGAAGGAAACAGAAGGAATCCTAACAGCTGCCCAAGATCAGGCCCTAAGAATAAGATATGTTTAAAGAACGATAGATGGAAATAACATCTCGCCCATATGCAAGCAGTGCAATATGAAAAACAAGACCATGAACCACATAGCAAACGAATGTCCGGCACGTGCAGAGAACCAGTACAAAAAGAGGCATGATTCAGTGGTAAAAGCCCTCCACTGGAGCCTGTGCAAGAAACATCAGCTCCCTTGTGGTAATAAGTGTTACGAGCACCAACCCAAAGAAGTGAATAGAAAACGACCAGCCAAAGATACTCTGGGACTATGGTATCAGAACAGATAAGGTGATACGTGCAAATAGACCAGACAAAATCAAGAAGAAAATATCCCTCAGTGATGTCGCAATACCATGGGACACAGGAGTTGAAGAGAAAGAAAGGGAAAAAATGGATAAGTATCAAGACCTGAAAATAGAAATAAGAAGGATATGGGATATTATTATTATTATTATTATTATTATTATTATTATTAATTATTATTATTATTATTATTATTATTATTATTATTTCCCAACACAAGCAAGCATTTCACAGAATATAATGCCTACCAGGCAACCAACGATAGATTACCCAGAATTGTTCAAAGTTTAAAAATTTACTCACAGATAAATAAAATAGAGCCAGTCTCCCAGCTGATTATGAAGACCCATTAGGAGTTACTTTGTGTTTCACATTATCCAACATTAAAAAGATTTGCTTTTCAAAATGTATGTCATATTTATTACGTCCTTTCATGCAGTTTGTAATGAACAAAATGAACTCAGTTATTTCAGTCTTAAAAAAAACGAAAATTGGTAGATGAAAACATAAATAACAAGATTAAACAAATACCTGAATGGTATGCCATTTTCTGCCCATCAAAGCTAGAAAATTTCTGCCTTATGTAGAAAGGAAATAATATGTACCGTGTTACATGACCTATAACTGTTATTTAAAAATAAAAAAAATAAAGTACACGAAACAAACTGTCCACACGCAAGGACGCAAGCACACAAACACACACAGACAAGGATCAATACTGTGGGGAAATTGGAAAAGCCCGCCAACACCCTCCCCCCCGACAAGAAAAAAAATCGAGATGAACCAAATGAAAACAAACATGACAACCCGCTACCTCTTTGTTTTAATGTACCTCATTAACCTCTTTGTGTCGAACCCCGAGGGTCATGAACCATTTACGCGGTCCCTCTCTTTCTCGGTGTCGCATTCAGCCAATCCTACGCATTAGTCGGATAATCCTTTCATTAATCCTTTGCATCGTAGCCCTTTCGCTCGGCGGGGTTCAGTTCATTTTTCAATGGAGAGGACTAGTCTCCAAAGGGTTCCTTCTCTCTATGGCCACCCGTTCGTCTAACTTAATCCCTTTGCAGAAGACCCGAAAACGAATATTTTTTGAAAAAGAAAAATATCTCTTTAAATTAAAAAGGACAGCGGAGCTGAGAGGAGAGGGGAAACAGATATCTAGCTCAGAATTATGTGTATATATGCGTCTCTTGCACTCAGAACTCGAATATGTATATTATTTGTTTCGCTAAATTCATTTCTCCTACTGGACTTCGTTCGAAGCTTGGCGGGGGCAAATGAGGATCCTTTTTTTAAATTTAATTACTATTCCGGATATTCAAGGATTTCAGTGAAAACTGCATCCAAAAAGTTAGGATATATGGAAGCTAAAGATAACAAACATAATATATATATATATATATATATATATATATATATATATATATATATATACTACAGCTTATAGTAATTGTATTCTCGCACGGAACAATTGTATAAGTGAAACACACACACACACAAACACACACATACATACACACATATAAAATATATATATATATATACTCTCTCTTCTATCTATCTGTCTATCTATTTATCTATCTATCTACCTACCTGTATATGTATAAATGTGCGTGCGTATGTGTGTGTGATCCGTAAGAGCGTTTCTTCTCTTTTCCTCGGCGCATTCTCACTGAGAACTATTTACTTCATCCGAACCAGTTATTTCTTTTTGCAAAAGTTTACTCCTTGCAAACGTTTTCTTCTCATAAACGTTCTCTTCTTTCAAACTTTTTTTTCCTCGTGAACGGTAACGTCTTGCAAAGGTTTTCTTCCTGTCAACGTTTACTTCTTGCAAACGTTTTCTAATCGCAAACGTTTTCTTCTTGTAAGCATTTTCTTCTCGTACATGTTTTCTTTTTGCAAATGTTTTCTTCTTGTAAACGTTTGTTTTTCGTAAATGTTTTCTAATTTCAAATGATTTCGTCTCGTAACCATTTTCTTCTTTCAAATGTTTTCTTCTTGCAAACTTTGTTTTGCAAACGTTTTCTTCGCGTAAACGTTTCCTCTTGCAAGCATTTTCTTCTAGTACATGTTTTATTCTTGCAATGTTTTCTTCTTGTAAACGATTTCTTATCGTAAATTTTTTCTTCTTTCAAATGATTATGTCTCGTAAAAATTTTCTTGTTACAAATATTTTCTTCTCGCAAACATTTACTTTTTACAAACGTTTTCTCTCGTAAACCTTTTTTCCCTCGTATACGTTTTCTTCTCTTAAACGTTTCCACTCTTGCAAGCGTTTTATTTTCGTAAACGTTTTCTTCTTGTAAAAATTTTCTTCTCGTAAATGTTTCTTCTTGCAAACGTTTTCTGCTTTTAAACTTTTTTCCGGCAAAACTTTTTCTTAGCGAAAACGTTCATTCTCGTAAACGTTTTCTTATTGCAAACGGTGTCTCCTTGTAAACGTTTTCTTACTAATGTTTTCTTCTTGAAAAATATTTTTCTTGTGAGCTTATTGACAGTAGGAAGGTATATTGGTAACAGGATTAAAAGATATATGATCATTTCATAAAAAATGCTTAATTCAGTAATTACTATGGTTGCTACTGCTTATAATAATACTCATAATATATTTTTTATGTCTATCACAGTCATCCTATTCGACTGGCTGGTTTTTATAGCTTAGGGTTCCGGGTTGCATCCTGCTTCCTTAGGAGATCATCACTTTTCTTATTAAGTATGCTGTTTCTAGTAGTGCACTCTGCTGTATGAGTCCTGAAGCTACTTGAGAATCTAGTTTTTCCAGGTTTCTTTTCATGGATCTTAGGATCGTGTCTCGTGTTCCTAAAGATTATGGGTAAAATTTCCAATGGCATGTCCCATATCCTTCTTGCTTCTATTTTCAGGTCTTGATCCCTATAAATCTTTTCTCATTTTGTCTCATCTACTCTGGTGTCCCATGGTATTACAACATCGTTGAGTAATACTTTCTTCTTGATATTGTCAATCAGCATCAATTCTGGTCTATTGGCATATACAACGTTATCTGCTCTGATACCATAGTCCCATAGGATCTTTTCCTGATCATTGTCTATCACTCCCTTAGGTTGGTGTTCGTACCACAGATAACTGCAAGTTAGCTGGTGCGTCTTACACACGCTTCAGTGGAGGGTTTTTGCTACTGAATCATGCCTCGTTTTGTACTGGTTCTGTGCAAGTGCCAGACATTTGCTTGCTATGTGGATTATGGTCACTTTTATCATATTGCACTTCCTGCATATGGGTGAGATGTTATTTCCATTTATCGTTCTTTGAACATATCTGGTTCTTAGGGACTGATCTTGCACTACTGTTGGCATTCCTCCTGTTTCCTTCTTGAGTTCCCCCCTCTGTAGCCATTATCCTGTTTTATCTCTGGCCAGTTTTAGTCTGTCCTATGTACTGTCCATGCATTGTGCCGTTTGTTGTGCCATTCCTCCGTTCTGCTTGTCCTTCTGTCTGTATATTTCTGGGTCTTTGTCTACATTTATCAGTCCCTTTTACCATGCACTTCTTAGCCACTCATCTTCATTGGTTTTCAGATATTGCTCCAGTGCTCTACTCTTGATGTTGACACAGTCCTCTATGCTTAGTAGTCCTCTCCCTCCTTCCTTTCGTTTTATGTATAGTTTGTCTGTACTTGCTCTTGGGTGTACTGCTTTATGTATTGTGATGCGTTTCATAGTTTTCTGGTCTATGCTGCAGAGTCCAGCCTTCGTCCACTCCACTACTCCTGCATTGCATCTAATTAGTGTTACTGATCATGTGTTTATGGATTTTATCATATTTCTGGCGTTGAGTTTTGACTTGCGTAACGCATATATTCTTTGCATATATTCTTCTATTGTCGTATCCTTTATCTCTTGGTGCTTTATATCCTCTCCTTCTATTATTCCCAGGCATTTGTATCCTGTCTCATCTATGTGCATGATGCTATTCCCATCTGGTAGCCTTATCCCTTCAGTCTTTGTCACTTTGCCTTTTTGTATGTTGACCGAAGTACATTTTTCTATTCCATACTCCATGCTGATGACCCAGATACATTCCTTATAGTCTGGATTATGGCTATTACGAAGAGTAGTGGTGGCAGTGGGTCGTCTTTAAAGACTCTTAACTGATGTTAACCTCTGTTAGTCTTATCCCAGAACTTATAAATATTGTATTCCAGTTGCGCATTGTAATTTCCTCTGACCCATATATTTTCGGGCATTCTATTACCCACGTGTGTGGCTAACAGTACAGAAAGACAAGATCAAGGGAAATATAGCAAGTAACATTGTCCTGTTTTATCTCTAGCCAGTTTTAGTCTGTCCTATGTACTGTCCATGCATTGTGCCGTTTATGGATTTTATCATATTTCTGGCGTTGAGTTTTCACTTGCGTATCACATATATTCTCTGCATATATTCTTCTATTGTCGTATCCTTCATCTCTTGGTGCTTTATATCCTCTCCTATTATTCCCAGGCATTTGTATCCTGTCTCATCTATGTGCATGATGCTATTCCCATCTGGCAGCTTTATCCCTTCAGTCCTTGTCACTTTGCCTTTTTGTATGTTGACCGAAGTACATTTTTCTATTCCATGCTCCATGCTGATGACCCAGATACATTCCTTATAGTCTGGATTATGGTATGTATTTCCTTGATGCTCTTACCATAAAGCTTGAGTTGGTACTCAGCTTCCATCTTCTGCAGTACTTTTGTCATGAGAATCATGGCTACTACGAAGAGTATTGGTGGCAGTGGGTCGTCTTGAAAGATCTCTTGGCTGATGTTGACCTCTGTTAGTCTTATCCCAGAGCTTATAAATATTGTATTCCAGTTGTGCATTGTATTTTTCTCTGACCCATATATTTTCGGGCATTCTATTACCCACGTGTGTGGCTAACAGTGCAGAAAGACAAGACCAAGGGAAATATAGCAAGTAACTACAGGCCTATCACCTCCATACCTGTAATATGAAGTTACTAAAAGGTATCATCAGTAAAAGGCTATACAACTGCATAGAGGATACAAATACCATCCCCCACCAAAAGAAAGGCTG
>NC_087205.1:35475869-35480869 GCF_015104395.2 Macrobrachium nipponense
TGTGTTTGTCATATGTTTCCTCGTTTTCTGGTCTATGCTGCGAAGCTCTGCCTTCGTACATTCCACTATTCCTGCACTGTATCTGATTACTGGCACTGCCCATGTGTTTATGGCTTTTATCATGTTTCCGGCGTTGAGTTTTGACTTGAGTATCGCCTTGAGTCTGCAGATATTCTTTGCTGATCGTGTCTTTCATCTCTTGGTGTTCTATATCCCCTCCTTCCATTATTCCCAGGTATTTGTATCCCGTCCCAGCTATGTGTTTGATGTTGTTTCCATCTGGTAGCTTTATCCCTTCAGTCCTTGTTACTTTGCCCTTTTGTATGTTGACTAAGGCAAATTTTTCTTTTTTATTCTATTATTATTATTATTATTATTATTATTATTATTATTATTATTATTATTATTATTATTATTGTTATTATTATTATTATTATTATTATTATTATTATTTCTGAGAGTAAATTAACTCTAGAAACAGAAATATCCACATACTGAGATCCACGATGTAGAATAAGGGAAAGAGAAAAAAAAGAATATGAAGGGAGGGACCTTTATTACAGAGAGAAAGACGAATCTTGAAAGGGCACGAGATTTGGGAAGCTTAACATTTTCTCTACGTTTGAGGGAAAACATTAGAGCACAAGGATTAAGGCGGTGAGGATTACCTCTTCTGAGGGAGGATATCCTCCCTAGAGAAGGGGATTACAGACGATCGGGAATCGACATAGAAAAGCTGACGAATACTTGGTTGCCTGCACAGAAAATACTGGGAAACAAAAACAAAGATTTGAACGCGAGTCGAAAGGTGAGAGGGACATCCTTTAGACCTTGAGAGGCCATTTATTCACAACATTGATCCATTGCCGCAGGTTTTGATAAAAATGGGCACAATGTAGCAAGTGAAGAGGATGAGAATGATTGTACAAAAGAATCAGATGAGAATGGAATAATGTCACTGATGCATAGAGGGGATATATACTTCTCTGAAAGGTTTAGCGAAGGGGAAGTAAAATTAACAGAATTAGATGCCTAAAACAATGGAGTCAGCACATAACGTTTAGTAGAAGTTTAAAAAAAAATTAACGATAATTGGAGATGAAATAATTAGATAGGTAAGATATACATGACGAGAAAGACAAAAGAATGCCCAAAAATAGAAAGGAGAATAGTGGTAGGTAGAATCTAAAGGGAATCAAAGGGAGTCGAGATAGAGCCGTATATTAAAAGGGTGGGAATAAATGGGAAACAGGTATTCAAGAGTGCAGTAGAGTCAGTGGAATAGGATAAACGAGGTGGATGAAAGGGGAAAATGTAGAATGTGGAGAGAAGGGACTGAAACTGTCAAATATTGTGGAGGTAGATGGAAGGAGGATGCAAAATGATGTTGTGGGGGAAAAGAAAGAAAATGGGATAAATTTTAGAATTAGATATAAGGGGAGACACAATGGATATGATTTTACTTATTATGTAGAAGCAAAAGAACAATCCGGTAATCCGAGCTGCAAATTAAGGTTAATCCATGAATGATTGTAAAAAAAAAAAATTAGTCAGCTTTAACCATAAAGGAAGCGAAAGGAAGTTATGAAAATTTACCGAAACTTAAAGGTAATGTTAAACTAAAGCTGCAGATTAATAACAATTGATACGAACGGAAGTAATAGAGAGAGAGAGAGAGAGAGAGAGAGAGAGAGAGAGAGAGAGAGAGAGAGAGAGAGAGAGAGAGAGGAGAAGGATATGAAACATGTATTGTGAATATTTGTAGCAAAGCTTCATTATACATAATTTTTGACAAGTAGTTTTCAAGCTCGAAAATTCTATATATTTTTGGATCGTCAGGTTCTCTCTACTCTCTACAGAGAAAATACAAACCAACATATCAAAATTGAAGAATTAAAAATTCAAATGAAATAAACTATGGAAATAAACTTTTAAGAATCAACTTCTCCAGGGTTGGTAAATCCCTCAATTCTCTCATGAGATGACATACAAATCTGATTAATATGTAGGACGGCATATAAATATGATTAATATATGAGAAGACCTATAAGTATGATTAAATATGTAAGAGGACATTTTACAGTTTTCCACTCAAGACATCCTAACTCTCTCCTCTCTCTCTCTCTCTCTCTCTCTCTCTCTCTCTCTCTCTCTCTCTCTCTCTCTCTCTTAAAGATTGGGACTTATGAGAGTACACCTGACACCTGCCAGAGAAAATCCCTTTTAACTTTTTACGTGAAAAGCAGAAGGATAATTTAATTCATCTCAGGAGACTCAACACATGTAAAAGGGAGGTAGTTTGGTTACGTACTTTTTGGGAATTATTTTCTGACTCCTGCCTCACGGACAATTTCATGGCGTGTATGTTGAATGACAAGGAAAGCAATTTCTACTGAGACATTTGGTCTGTTTTATATGCATACATACATACACAGACACATGCACACACACACACACACACACACACACACACACACACACACACACACAAATATATATATATATATATATATATATATATATATATATATATATATATATATATATATATATATATATATATACAAAATCCAAGAAGGAAAGTGAAACAATGGAGTACCACTGCGAGACTTTTCGACTTCTCGCACTTTATTAAGCAGACTGATATAATATGCAAATAAGTTTACAAAGACAGCTCAAATAAATGACATATAAGGATTATAAAAGATGAACTATACCTGGAATCCAACGCAGCTGAAGAATTAGACCTATCCAAAACAAGGGTACTGTGTAAGAAGTTTACAAAGGATTAAGCCCAACTGCTCGGACTACCAAAAAAGTTACAAAAGTACAATTCAGTAAATCTCATTTTGGTAAACAAAAATTTTTGCAAAGTGAAAATATTCACAAAAAATATATTAAACATATAAAGAAAATATCTATAGGGTAATTAATTTATAATTAACTCAGTGATCTTATCTTCAAGGTCATTCTTAACATTTTGCTAATACAAGGGTCAAAATAATACAAGTCAGATCTAAGGTTAAAATTACAATTGGAAGAAAGTTTAATGGCGGATTCTAAGAGATTTCGTGAAAAGAAATCTTTTGATCTAGCAATCACTGACCTGTCGGTCCAATTTATCCTGTGAGAATTTTCACTTAAATACTTATGCTGTTTAATTCTTACTTCTAAATCCTTGCTAGATTGGGTAATATAAAAAAAGAGGGGAAGAACAAACAGGAATTTTATAAATGATGTTGCTTTCCTCAGGGCCATTTTTTATTAGCATTCCTTTTAGTGTATTATTATAGAAGAAAGGTGGACATTAGGAGATTTTAGCAATGATTTTATAGTTTGAAAACTGCTAAAATTAAGCACGCTAAGAATGTTCTTAGAAGTTTCTCTCTCCAATGTACTTTCACTACAAAACTTTTTGTGGGCTTCTTTATTATTGCAAATATCTAATATAGGTAAAGGATAACATAAATCTGTCCTTATTTTTCTTATGTATTCGATTTATTGATGCAAATACAGGGACTGACAACGCCCAATGCTCGTAAAAACATTGAAGAAATAATTGATATTTTAATATTAATATGTTGGCCTGAATAAAAACGGACAAGAGTGGTGATAAGGGTTTCTGAGTGCCCTCGAATATGGTTTATCTTTCTTTATATTGAATAGAACCCCTGCTTTAATGATTGTGTTTCTAAATCCGAAAAATATTGTGATCTTCCTCGAAATCATCTTGACATAATTAAAGGTATAGTTTATGGAGCTGCCAATGTTAGTCATGAAAGTAATTTCCCTGCTCCTTATAAAAGAAGTTTGACCGATCTTAAAAAAGACAGTACAATCGACATCACAAAAGCTGATAAGGCAAATAGTATGTAAATTTAGATAAAGCTGACTATATATCACGTATGCAAGCTTTACTGGATGATGATACGGCTTACAAAAAACAAACAGAAAGTACCATTTATCAAGTCGTAAAAAAATCAGTAGTTCAGTGGTCAGTCAAATTTCTCTCGTTACCCTATTGGCACGGATTAGTCAAAATGCACAGATAAGATAGTCCTATGCGACCTGTTAAAAGTACTGTTAGCTCAATATCGTATAAACTTTTGTAATGTATTGCCAAGCCTCTTGTCCCCGTTACTTGGAACTATCTCTTATTCTAACATATATAATTCTCTAGATTTAGTCGATAAATTAAAACAACAATTTTTTTCCTCACTGATAGATTCGTTGAGGTTGATGTTGGTTCGCTTTTTACTAAAGCCTCTATGAATTTTATTTTAGAGTATCTAGTAACGAACCAGCCCATCATAATTACCTCTATCCGTAAGTCATATTATTTCACATACTAGGATGTGCATATGTGATTATAAGTTTATATTCCATGGTGATTTTTATCAACAAATATTTGGTATTTACCCAATATTATTTATATTCCATTTAAGTGGTTTAGATATGATGTCGATGTTCTAGCTAATTTATGTGCTGGTATTGATGTAAATTATTTACTCACTAATTTGAATAACCAGGTACCATCAATTAATTTTACTCTAGAATTAGAAAAAGACAATTGCCTCCCTTTCTTAGAGGTTTTAATACACAGAAAACCATTTTAATGTAAGTTCTGTATTTATAGGAAACCAAGCAGCAACTTAACTTATGTCCATTTTTATTTTAATATCGAAATATAATTCTTTTCATCTATACTTTTACGAGTAGTGCGCATTGTCAGTCCCTAATATTTGGACCAAGAAATCGAATATATACGGAAAATAGGGAGCTTTATGTTATCCTTCACAAATATTAGATATTTGCTATAATAAAGCCCACAGAAAAATTTTATGGAGAAAGCAACATGGAGAAAGAAACTTCTAGAATATTCTTAGCTTGCCCTATTTTAGCAGGTTTGAAACCATAAAATAATCTTTAAAATCTTTTAATGTTAACCTTGTTTTTCCTATAATAACAGAGTCAAATAAATGATAATAAAAAGTGCCCCT
>NC_087205.1:35483369-35510869 GCF_015104395.2 Macrobrachium nipponense
TGGTGGAAGATAATTGGTATAGTTAGCTTAATTAGGATTGATTCAAGGGTAGCTAGTTCCTCTATACCTATGTCGTTTTCTTTCTTCAATATTAAAATGACTGGCATCTGTGTGTGTTTTGCAACTTGCGCTGTGATTTCTTATGTTAGATTGTTCTGGATTTGATAGTCGACAACCCGTTCTGTAGCTAATTCCTTGATGAGAGGAAATCTGGACTTTTAGCAGCCTCCTGGTGCAACCGATGTAAGTGGGAAAATTATACTTATAAATGACACCGGAGGCAAACAGGGGGCTGATCTAATCCTTAACTTGTGTTCGGCTATTAGACCTTTCACTGTTGCTCTGTATTTCTGTTTTTATTCTTAATTTATTAAAAAGGTTTTTAATTGCGGTGTTAGTAAACAATGTGTATATCTTTTACTACTTGTACGCTATTGATGTGTAATCGCAATTTCAGCTTGGCAAATGTATCAAGCTGATACGAAACATCGGCGCTAAACAAATGGATAAAAGACAGAACGCATCTCCATACTCCGATGTTATATATATATATATATATATATATATATATATATATATATATATATATATATATCAAGTATAAAAGGCCCATTAAAACACTTTGGTATAAAGCTAAGGACTATAATTCGGTGGTCTGACTACCACCCTTATCAAGCAGTGAATGACAGGAGTTAAATTGGTGAAATAAACTTAACATAAATGCTCAGTCACATATGGACATAATAGTTTGGCAAGTTTCCATCATATAAATAACACGAACTGTACCATGGAATGGAACTTATCCCCAATTTTAGAAAAGAGCAGCTGTCCATACAAATGTCAAATGGTGGAATTTCCACAGAAAAAACCACAATGGGATCAACCTTTCCAGTGGAGCCTGGGTCTCTGACCATATACACAATGTCTTCCTTAAGGCAACGATGAAGAGGATTAAGACAATTAACAGAACCTAAGGTGGCTCAGCGACGACCCCAGGCTAAGGGTATATCTCCCACTATATATTTCGCCAATGTAACTTATTCTGTCATTCACTGCTTGATAAGGGTGGTAGTAAACAAACCGAGAGTATAATGTTAGTTAGGGAAAGTACCGTAGAGAGATCAATTGAGAGAGAGAGAGAGAGAGGAGAGAGAGAGAGAGAGAGAGAGAGAGAGAGAGAAGCAACAGATGTGTTTATCGTACTATAACCCGAGCAAGCAGAGGTGTTTAGCAGCCTAGCGGCAATTTAAAAAATGCCTTTACCTTCTTTACGATAAAGCTGCGAAATATCCTTTCACCTCCCGGCTGAAACGAGACACATTTCCGGCGACTAAGAGGTGTTGAAATTAATTACCGCCCAAAAAGGGTGGTACCATGGACGTCATCATTAATCACCCAATAATAATTATGGTAGACCAGAAGGCGGCAACAGAAAAAGGAGACCTCTTTGAAGAGATGTCGACACAAGAAGCAGACAAGCAGAGAACCAGAGAGAAGCAAAACTAGCAACGATAGGTTGAGGTTGTGTGCCTCACCAGCTGTGGGGAAGAAAGAATTCCAACATCGACATGTCGTCATATTAACACTTCGCCTCAAGCATACGAAACAAAGCCGTACCACCCTCAGTACGAACTATACTTGTATGTTATCAGTAGTGCAAATACTTGGTTTTTGTTGATGAAATAAGAAAAAACTGTACTGTGCCTTTCTAACGAGGCTTGAAAAGAATCCTGAGTATCCAGAGAATCTACAAATCTACAATAAATACAAAAAGACTACAATACACTGCTGGCCTACAATTAAATAAAAGCAATAGCAATAAACTTGAATATCACTTTGGTAAAAAGAAGAAAAGGGATTTTACTTACATTGGTGGCAGCGTTAAAGAACCCCAAAAGAGACATAACAAGAAAGTGTAAGACATACGAGAATAATAAAAGGCGAATCATAACAAGTGAAAGGCAAATCATAAAAGACGGCGAGGCACTGTAAATGTTGACGTCTGTACGTGGGAAAACATTCCCACGTACAGACGTCAACATTTACAGAAGCTGAAAACAAGCAGCGGGAAGTGAAATCGAATTTACAAACGTTATCACTTGAGAAACCCCATGGGTCAGAAATAATACCCCGTCGGTGTGTTCGTTGTTATCGACACACAAGCAGATCTCTATACACAATCTGCTAAACGGATGAGTCCATTTCACATGTACGACAACAATTCCCGTTAAATCATCATTACTGTTAAATCTAAGAAGAAGACGAATCCCTGATGGTCGACAGTGTTATCAAACAATCAAACCCGAGAAGTACAACGAATCGAAAGGAAGGACAGCCATAGTCAAGATTAACGAGAAAAGGACCAAGCATGAAGAAAGAAGTTGTATCCTGTGGCACGTCTTCAGCGAACTCCTGTGTTGGTCGCAGAAGGAAAACAGTGGAGAATTAAGAGAGCCAGTGATAACGAACAACAGTTAAAACTGAACGACGTAAGTAAGTCGTGTTGGAATTTTTCTTTTTGTTTTCTCTCTTAGAAGGTATAAAAACTTTTATTATTATTCTCTCTCTCTCTCTCTCTCTCTCTCTCTGTCTCTCTCTCTCTCTCTCTCTCTGCAAGAAGGTATAACAATTTTTATTATTATCTCTCTAAACTGAGATTTTTTTATAGATGTTCAAATGATAGATATATTTAATACTATGCAAAAATCTTTTGATGAATTGTTCAATACTGTTAGGAATAGCCCATACAATATACAACCGACACCAGATAGGTATAGCCGAATTCCAGTGCGGAATTCACGAATATCATTAACTCAAGACAGTACTAATACTACTAACACAAATAATAATAATAATAATAATAATAATAATAATAATAATAATAATAATAATAATAATAATAATACATTTCAATTTAGAACAATGACGGAAGCAGCAATCATTACGCAAGCCACTCGTTTCTGTGGGAGAGTAGATAGTTCAAATCCTGAAAAAAATAGACTAGACTCATACTCTGTGAACCAGGGGGAATAACGAATGAAAGAACTAAAATTAACGAAGCCTTGCCTCTCGTTAGTTCAGAAAGAGGTGATGCACCTAGCGCTTTGAATTCAGTTAGATTCAGTAAAATAACCACATACGATGAATTTAAACCAATGTGTTTATCAATATGGTAACCGGTAAGTCAATGTGATGCATTATATAATATTAACAAATTTCTTACAGAATATTATGATGGAGAGTCAACAGCAAATCTTCATACAGATATCGAAGAATCGATACACAAAGTAGTGGACGATTTAAGAAAACTATTATCGCCATAGGAAAGAAGGATGATTTCGGTGATGACAAAGATGAGTTAGTTAGCCTAAGACATGTCTTGAATGATTTGTCATTTGGAACCATGTATAATTCTCTTGGAGAAAAAGAAAGGAAAGCTTGCAAGTAGGTTAAAATTGATCCAAAGAATGAAAGCCTTACAGTATTAATATCGATAAGACAAAAGATCCAAAAGAAAGAGATAGACTTTTTTAAGGAATTTTAGGGATAACAGAAGCTCAAAATGAAAGGAGGGGTAGAAATATAAATGATTCACATAAAAGAAGTAACAAGTGTAATGATAATTCCAGACAGTTATGGAAAAGACAAACTTTCTTTCAATGGGAATATGCACAAAACAGCAGGAAAAAATGGAATCCAACCCATAAGATATAATAATGGTCAATATGCAAACACGAATAATTCAAAGCCAGTGAATAATCAAGCTGAAGGAGCTAGACCAAAAACAACATGTGAAAACTACGGGTATACCAGTCATTCCCCTAACGAGTGCAGAAAGCCTAGAATCTGAGCAGTTTGTAAAAAGCTCGGGTATTTAACTAACACTGTTGGTTCAATACTAAGGAAGCCAATAGGGAGATTGTTGATAAAAATAACAGTCACCCAAATACAAATAAGTCATGAAGTGAGTGACAATTAACCCCTTTACTGGGAAAGGAAATTACGTTCCTTCAGGGTGATGAAAGAGAAAAAGGTGACACAGTTACGAAAGTAAGTGAAGGTTCATGCGCATTTTCCTATTTACATAGCAAAGAAGTGGTATTTTCCATGAAAGAAGAAGAAATGAGCAGAAAGGATCTGCCTATTGTAAAGATTCTAATAAATGGAGAAGACATGTACTGTACTGATTGATTCAGGTAGTACTGTAAATATAACTGAGAATAGCAGGACAACAGATGAAAGGTCTGGGGAATGTGAAACTAGAAATAGATTTTTTGTCACACAAATTATTGGAAGTTCTCTAGTTTTAGAAGACAAATATTTTCCCGTACAAGTATTGTTCTCATTTAAATTAATGAGAAGATGTGGAATAATATTAGATAGTAGTGGAGGAAAGATTGGCGTGAAAAGGGATAATCAGAAGAGCATATTTCTTATGCTTGACAAAGAAAAGTCTCACCCAAATCTGATCAATTTCTCTCAGACAGTTTCGACAAGCGAGACATACATTCGGAAAGAGCAGATAAGTAACAAGAACAAGCAAGACAAGGTGGAAACAGATGAAACATGGGAATTCCCTCAATTAGAGAATACAGAATTGTTGAAATGTGCACATACAGATGATATACGTATACTCAGATATAAATAATTACTCAGATACAAATAATTGTGATAACCTAAACACCGAATCTAATGAAAATCAAGGCGTCTATACCTATAGTAATGTAGTAATGAGTTGTGAAAGTGAAGGGAAAGTATTAAATGAAGTATTGCTCTTAAATACAATTAATAAATCAGATATAAATTGTATAATAGAAGTAACAGAAGAAATCACTGGAGATACAAAATTTTGCTATTTTTCAAACATAAAAGAGGAAGAAGATATTTGTTGTTTAGCACAGCTGATGATAATAAAGTACAAAATAGAGGAGTAACTTTGTATCCAAAATGTTTAACAAATATTTATTTGCGATCAAAAAGGATGCATAAGGTGAAGATATTCTAATATTGAATGAAGAATTGCCAGACTTTGTCAGAATGGATATTTCACTAGTCCACATGAATGATGATAATTGCGAAGTCTGTGTCCAAAACTATTCAGACAATAGACTAACACTATATGTGGGGATTGTCTTTTGCATAGGAATCCCTATTAAAAATCCTTTACTAAGAGCAGGAGAAGAAGCATTTTTCTCTATAAACGGCTAAACCTCTAAAATAAATCAGGAAGTGAATAAAACAGATTCTCCAGAAAATAGAAACAAATTAATTCGGTTGAGAGAAATACAGAAATGTAATAGCTGTAGAAGGAGATAAACTAGGAAGAACAAATGTTCTACAACACAGAATTTTATTATATGATGGATTACAGATTACCAATGAGCCAGAGACCCATAGTTGACAATTTGATAGAGGAAATGAAAAGAGATGGAGTAGTAATTCCTCCATATAAATCTCCATTGTTACTTGTACCAAGAAGGATGGCAGTTGGAGACATGTAATATACTATAGAAAATTAAACTCGAACACAGTTCCCGATCGAATGCTGATGCAGGTAATTCAAGATATGTTAGCTCAATTAGGTTGGGCCAAAATATTTTCATCATCAGATTAGCTTAGTAGATATTGGCAAGTACCTCTCGATGAAGAATCGAAACAATTCACAGCCTTCTCCACACATAAAGAACATTTACAGTTTGAAGTAATGCCATTTGTACTCACATCAGCCCCATTAACATTTGTCAGGTTAATGTTACAAATTCTAGGCAATATAGAAAATGTTGCAGTAGACTTGGGCGATGTTATCATTTTTAGCAAAGATATAGAAAGCCACCTCAGAACATTAGATATGGTCCTGGAGAGATTAAGAATTGCAGGACTAAAAATAAAGTTAAAGAAATGTCAATTCCTGAAGAAATCATTGGAATACTTGGGTTGTAATTAGTGAAGACAGACTGCGCATGCAAACCGGTAAAATAAAGGCAATAATTGATTATCCCACTCCTACTAATTTGAAAGCATTAAGAAGGCTCCTAGGTATGGTTGGTTATTATAGGCCTTTTATAAAAGGGTTTTGCTACGATGGTCAAACCTTTGACAGTACTAACCAAAAAGGTTGTTAAATATGAAAGGAAGGATGGACAAGAAACAGTCTTTCAAACACTAAAGGGCAAAATGACCAGGAACCCTGTTTTAGTCTATCCAGACTTTTCCAAAGACTTTCACTTGGCTCGTGATGCCTCAAGTACAGGGGTAGGAACTGTATCGTTACAGAAGGCCAAACCTAGGATGAGGGTAATATAGTATGCTAGTAAAGTTTTAAACCATGCAGAAAGATATTAAAGTACAATAGAAAGAGAATGTTTGGCTTTATATTGGGGTTTAAAGAAGTTTAGACTTATACTTTTGGGTCATAAAGTTAATGTACTTACTGATCACAAACATGAAATTCAGTAGATGGTTCATTAGTGTATTAGAGAATTGGACCCAGAATGCAGATATATTACAGGAAAATTTAATACCTTAGCAGATGCATTATCCAGATCTGAAGAAGAAACAGAAAAATGCATTACAACTAATACCTTTTGTTTTAGTTGTCAAGCAGTAGATTTAGATTTAGAAAGAGTAAAAATACAACAAGAAAGAGATGCAGAAATCAGACAAATATTAGGACAGCTATCGCAAGACGAGTCCTTAAAACCTGATTTTCAAGTAACAAATGGATTATTGTATAAAAGGCCGACAGAGAAAACTGGTTGTTCTCGATTATACATCCCAAAAACACTAACCAAAGGAGTTTTAGAACTAACACAGTCATATAAGTTTGCAGGACAGCCAGGAATTAAAACGACAACAAGAAATATAAGCAGAAATTATTTTTGGTTAAACTGTTGCGAAGATGTCAAGAACTTTGTACAAAACTGTATAGTTTGTAATCAAGGTAAGGATAACGTAAACCTTAAAGCTCCTCTTGAAAAATATCCATCAGAATTAAATCCATTTCAAGTAGTAATTATGGATTTATTTAGGTTCATTTCCGAGTACTATCAGAGGAAATAAGCAAATATAAGTCTTCTTGGACTATCTAACACGATATGTAGAAATAATACCAGTAAGAAACCGAGATGGAGCTAGAGTGGCAGGCGCTCTTAAATCTAGAATTATCACAACACATTGATAAACAGAACCTCTTGTTTCTGATAATGATGCTGAATTTACTATTGATCTTTTAAAGAAAATATGTGAATTTTATGAAATAAATAAATGTCAAATAATAGCTTATAAGCCAAGTTCTAATGGAGCAGTAGAACGAACTAATCGTAAAATAAAGGAAATCCTGATAAGTTTAGTGAGTCCACAGACATAAGATTGGGACTTAATTCTAGAAGACGTACAATTCACATTGAATAGTACTGTAAATGAGATAATAGGAGAATCTCCACATTATTTGCTATACGGTTATCAAAAGCGAATGCCTAACACATTATTACACGATGCAACACCACCCAGACATACTTATAACTATGATGATTATGTTGCATGGAAAACCAGGCGTCCTTACGAGACAATCATGAAAACAAAGGCTTAACTAAAGGAAGTCCATGATGTTCATGCCAAATATTATAATAAAAAGGCCATCAAACCAGACATTACAATAGGTACCCAAATATATGTACAGAATCACATTGAAGAAGGACCGAATGTAAAGGTTTCTCTTAAGTTCACTGGACCATATAGGATTTTAGAATTGCTAAAATTAAAGAAATATAGATTGATTCATGAAAAAGATTTAAAATAAAAAGTAGTCCACTGGAATCATATAAAACTCGCAAATGCAGACCCATGGCCCACTGAATTTATAGATAACATAAGACAGGAGAAAGATGTAGCAGATATGAAATGATGACCAATAAGAGATATAAGCTCCGAAACCGACGGAGTTACATGAACATAAGTAAAAGAAAAAAAAAGTGTTAGATTTGGTGTTAGACTGAAAATATTATATGCATAAAGCACTTAGTGAAACTTATAGAAAGAGAATCTGATAAAGTCTATTCTTACAGATCCAAACTCCAAACAGATAGGAAATCAGAAATACAGAAGGGTGAAAATAATAGTGTTATACATTTGTAGAACATGAAACAGAAGGAATAGACAGACTGGAAAAATGGGCAGCAGAGAGAGGCACAGAGATAAATAAAGTGATTACATCCCACAATCAGAATACCGAACAAATAGAAAAACTGAAAATTTTTATAAAACAAATCAATCAGAATGTAACAAAATGTGACTAAACAAATTGGAAAACATACAGTTTTTAAATATATTCGCACTAGAAAGTGAGGTGATATTGCAAGAACATAAGAACACATTAAATGCCATTCTGCTTGCTTATAAAGGTATTTTGAGCTAACCACTAGCAATTCCTAAAGAGTTAGAAGACATTATTGAATTTTGTGTAGTAGAGAAACATTTTGAACCACTTGTGAAAGATGTGAAAGTGCCAAAGTGATTTATAATAAAAGGATTTTAATTGAGCCTTTTAATACTAGGATCAAAACATATTAGTCACTTTGTACCAATTTTCTATGATAATTATCAATCAAATAATCATTACAAAAGGTGATATCAAACATTTTGCGTTAGAAGAGCATGCCCTACTATTGCCATTTTTAACTGATAAACAATCTAATGAGTGTATCTTGCTAAAACCAAATGAATTTATATGTAACTTTGATAGTCTGTATGAAAATACAGATCATATCGATGTATCCAAGAAATGCTGATTAATCAAAATCAAGAAAATTATGTATGTACAATCACAGACTGTGATAAAACTTTTGAAGCACTGATAATTGATCAAGAAATTTGTGTGTTTTCACTAAATACTGTTGTAGCTAAAATTAAATGTAATAGTGTAACAACAGAAATAAGGTTTAAAAATGTTAAATCCTTTACAACATCATGTCAATTGATAGTAGCCAACCATTTGTATATGAACCTAATGTTTTTACGACATATGAATTCAACAAACATGTGCCATGTAAAAATTACTCATATAAGATAAAAGAATTCAGATTGTCTCACTTAGAATTAAAGAAACTTGAAAACTTGAACTATGTTGATGAATACATTTGCTATAAGGAAAATATATCCCCAATGTTATCATTAGCAAATCTAGTGGTAATAGTAGTAGCTATTGTTTTGTTTATCATAATAGTAAGGAAACTTATAATTAATAAAATACAAAGGATACTGGCAGAAATTAAAAGGAATGAACCATGATTGACAATTTATGTTAACATTATTTTTTATTGGGGAAAGATTTCTTTTATTTGTAACCATTATTACCAAATTAGATATTATTATGTCCATTGTTATTGTGTATAATTAGAACATTGAGGCCATTGTGTGGTGGTGGCCGAGCGATGTAATTTTAGTTAAGGAAAATAGCGTAGATATACAAAGAGAGAGAGATCAACTGATAGAGAGAGAGAGAGAGAGAGAGAGAGAGAGAGAGAGAGAGAGAGAGAGAGAGAGAGAGAGAGAGAGAGAGTTGTGTGAAGCAATGGATGTGCTTATCGTACTATAACCCAAACAAGCAGAGGTGTTTAGCAGCCTAGCGGCAATTAAAATAATGCCTTTACCTGCTTTACGATAAAGCCCCCAAATATCCTTTCACCTCCCGGTGGAAACCAGACACTTTCCGCGACAAGGAGGTGTTGAAATTAATTACCGCCCAAAAAGGGTGATACCATGGACGTCATCATTAATCACCCACCAATAAGGAAGACCAAAAGGCAGTAACAAAAAGACCGCCTACTACTGGAGGAGGAGTCTTCTATGGAGAGATGTCGACACAAGAAACAGACAAGCACAGAACCAGAGAAGCAAAAATAGCAATGATAGGGTGAGGTTGTGCGCCTTACCAGCCGTGGGGAAGAAAGGCTTCAAACATCGACATGTGGTTATATAAACACTTTACCTCAAGCAGACAAAACAGAGCCGTACCAACATCAGTACGAACTATTCTTGCATATTATCAATAGTATAAATACTTAGTTTGTGTTAATGAAATAAGAAAAACTTCCTCTTGAGACTTGGAAAGAATCCTGAGTATCCAGAGAATCTACAAATCTACAATAAATATAAAAAGACTATAATATTAACACTAGTGACCTACAATTGAATAAAAGCAATAGCAATAAACTTAAATATTACATTGCTAACAAGAAGAAAAAAAGTTCTTTTTCTTAAAGAAATATAGTCCTTAGATTTAAACTAAAGTGTTTTAATGGGCCTTTTATACTTGAAACGTACCCTATTTTAACAGAAGAATCTATATATAATGATATATACATACACACACACACACACACATTGTTATATATATATATATATATATATATATATATATATATATATATATATTATTAATACTATATATATATATATATATATATATATATATATATATATACAATATATTTTTATTATTATTATTATTATTATTATTATTATTATATTATTATTATTATTATTATTATTATTATTGTGCTCTATCACAGTCCTCCAATTAAGATATATTCACAAGGGCATCACTCCATCAACTACTTTCAAAAGTCTAAATATTTCCCTTCTTCTAACTAACTTCAATTAAATTGAAAGAAAACAAAGCAAATACCACTCTATATTTCCAAGTAAACAAAATTAAATATACTGGTAAAAATAAAGAAAACATTCATAAAAATTTCAAATACAAAAATTTATTATGAAACTCAAAATTTATAAGTGAAATTCACAATCTCAGCGAAATTTACTATTACTTGAAAACAACACAAAGTTTAATTAATTCCCGAATTGATTATTAAATAAAATTAAATCAAAATTAATTTATCACAAGAATTGATTAATTTCGGAATTAGATTATCCAGAAAATTTTAAAGAGTTAAGTAACAAGTAAAATTTTAAAATTAATTCACAAGTGTTAAAAAACAATAAAACTTGAAAAGAATTCTATGTGAATGGAAAGCAATTCACAAGTGTTAAACTCAGTTAAATAGGCAATGATTAATTAATGAAAACAATTAAGTTAATCAAGTAAATTGTGAATGCAAAACAAAACACACAATGCATAAGGATATAAAATTCACCACCAAAATGTGAAAAATAAGATAAGGCAACAAAGAATTAAAAAAAAATACCCCAAAAGTATTAAACACAATATAAAAATTTGCGATGTGTAAAAAATTAGTTTCACCGAACCACCGTAAATGTGTTTTTAAGTTGCAACTTAAAACTTGTAAAAACACATTACCTTGGTACCAACCATGTTTCTGCTGCAGATAGCTCCAAAAATTCACCATATTCCAAAAATTCACCATAGTACTCAAAATGGCGCTGTTACACACTTGTACAATGTCTGTTTAGATTCCGCAATAAGCACTAAGCAATATTGAATAACTCTAAGAAATACCAAATGTAAAATTTATGAGTAACCGACTACTAAGTATAAAATCTTTGTTAATGAGAAAATCAAAATTCTCTCATACGAGAGACCTTACCTTACAGACCTTACAGTTCGTTCGGGTTGCCCCAGGTCCCTCAGTGTGAGGCGCCTCTAATGTCTACCAGAGAGTTGCTAGTACATCTTCCGGTATATTTTGCATCTTCCAATCTTGGATGGTCTGGGATGCAGTTTAGATATTTGTCGAGCTTATTCTTAAACACATCTACGCTCACTCCTGATATATTCCTCAGATGAGCTGGCAACGCATTGAATAGACGCTGCATTATCGATGCTGGTGCGTAGTGGATTAATGTCCTGTGTGCTTTCCTTATTTTTCCTGGTATAGTTTTGGGCACTATTAATCTACCTCTGCTTGCTCTTTCTGATATTTTTAGTTCCATGATATTTTCTGTTATTCCTTCTATCTGTTTCCATGCCTGAATTATCATGTAGCGTTCTCTTCTCCTTTCTAGACTATATAAATTTTAAGGATTGTAGTCTTTCCCAGTAGTCTAGGTCCTTAACTTCTTCTATTCTAGCTGTAAAAGGACCTTTGTACACTCTCTATTTTGATGCAATATCCTTTGATAGTGTGGTACCATATCATATTGCAATATTCAGTGGACTACGAACCATGTTTTATAAAGCATAATCATGTGTTCAGCTTTTCTTGTTTTGAAGTGCCGTAACAACATTCCCATTTTTGCTTTACATTTTGCCAACAGAATTGCTATTTGATCATTGCATAACATGTTCCTATTCATCATCACACCAAGGTCTTTAACTGCTTCCTTATTTGTGATTGTCTCATTATTAGGTCCCTTATATGCATATAGCTTTCCTTCTCTGTCTCCATAATTTATTGATTCAAATTTATCAGAGCTAAATACCATCCTATTTACCTCTGCCCAATCATATACTTTGTTAAGGTCTCTTTGTAGAGCGTTCCTATCTTCATCACAAGTAATTCTCTACTTATTCTTGTGTCATCAGCGAAACTACTCACTACCGAATCCTTAACATTACTGTCTATGTCTTCAATCATAATAACAAACAATATTGCAGCTAGCACCGTACCTTGTGGCACACCGGATATTACCTTGGTTTCATCCGATTTCTCATCGTTTGCAATAACTATCTGGTTTTCTGTTGTGTAAAAATTCTTTTAACCATCTTCCTACTTTATTTACGATATTGTGTTTTCTTTTCTAATTTTCTTTGCTAATATATTATGGTCTACTTTGTCAAAAGCTTTTGCAAAGTCTAGATAAACCACATCTGTTTCATTTCCGCTTTTCATATTTTTGATATGTTCTCACGGTGGACTAACAGTTGGGTTTGTGTACTTTTTCCGGGTACGAAACCGTGTTGTCCTATATTAAACAAATTATTTTTTATTAAATGTTTCATAATATTTTCTTCATTACCCTTTCATACACTTTCATAATATGTGATGTTAGACTCACAGGCCTATAATTACTTGCCTCTAGTCTTGATCCACTTTTGAAAGTAGGGGTGATATATGCTAATTTTGTGCTCATCATAAATCTTGCCTGTAATCTACACTTTGTCTTAATAATATTGCAAGTGGCTTTGCGATAGAATGAACTACTTTCTTTAACAAAATAGCAGGGACTCCATCCGGCCCTGCAGCAGCTCCATTTTTAATTTCATTAATTGCCTGCACAATATCAGCTTCTTTAATTTCTATGTCAGCTAAAATATTCACTATTTTCTTCCCTTACTTCTATATCATTATCTTCATTATCTATTCTAGGGGTGAATTCTCTCTTATATCGTTCTGCCAGTATGTTGCAAATTTCCCTTTTTTTCATTCGTTAATCTCCCTTCAATTCTCAGAGGGCCTATTTCTATTCTTCTTTTATTCATCTCTTCGCATATGAGTATAATAGTTTGGGGTTTTGCTTGATATTTAATAGGGTTTTTTTCTTCCAAGTCCCGTTTTTTCATTTTCTTTTGATTGTATAATCTTTTGTTCAGCATTTTCTATCTTACTTTTTAGTTCTATAACTTTCCATGCATTTTTTTCTTTTGCAAGACCTTTTTTCCACTTTCTGATTTTCTGGAACAAGATCCTTCTGTCTCTTGGTATGCATGAATGATGTTTACTTTTCTTCTTCGGTATATATTTTTCCACTATTTTCTCCAATATTTTATATAATATCTCCGTATTTACCCTTATGTCATCACTTACGAAAATGTTATCCCAATCTTTGTTTAATTCTTCATTAATTTCTGACCATTTTATATTTTTACTGTAGAAGTTGTATTTTCCATATCCTTCCCACTTTTTCATTTCTTGCTTATCTCTATTTTCACTTGCTTTGGAATGAACTGTTAATTCTATGACATTATGGTCTGAAATACTCGCATTATAAACTATTATTTCTTTAACATAATTCATCTCGTTCACAAATACTAGGTCTAAAGTATTTTCCTTTCTTGTTGGCAGGTGATTTATTTGTTGAATGTTGTATTCTAGTAGCATATCTAATAGCTTTTTCAAATTGCCTCTTATCTTCTGCACTACTATTACTCTCTTTTTATATGTATAAGTCAACCACAACCCTCCTATTCGTTCTTTCCATTCTACGAGAGAGAGAGAGAGAGAGAGAGAGAGAGAGAGAGAGAGAGAGAGAGAAGAGAGAGAGAGAGTGGCTTCGGCACGCCTTTCTATGCAACGCGAGAGTAAGTCTCAGAATGACATAATTGGTCTCTCTTCGATGGAAACTGGCGGGATTAAATGATTTTGGGAACGAGAGATAGCTAATATCGTAAAAATTCTCTTTTAAAACAATAAATAGAGAGAAAGTAGGATTATAATCATAAAGAACTTTTATTATTGCCTGATTTAAGACAATAGAAGTCTACTAATATGAAAGGAATAATTATTTAAACTAAAAGCAAATACTAAGTGACAGCAATTTCCCACTTCGAACGGACAGTGCTATTCTTATTAGAACATATTAACTCTATGCATATGAGATTATTATTATTATTATTATTATTATTATTATTATTATTATTATTATTAAATCAGTAATTAATGTCATCAGCCTCATCACAATCTAATTGTAGTCTAACGACATTCCAACACACAGATATACAGTACCTGCATTGCACAGTCAGAGACAAACAGACAGGTAAAGACATACAGAGTTAGACCAACAGACAGATATTGAAAGTTACTGGGATTAATGAAGTCTGTTCTAATATGGAAAAGTCCTTAAGTCCTTTTCTAGGAAATGTCTAACTTTTCTCTTTAGACAAAAGAGCCAATTCCTCTCCCAGCGAATCCATACAATGACTCTAATGGAGTCATTCACAGGGAATATTTCACTCTGGCTGGTTTCAGGAGTTAAGGTGGATACACTTTTTTTCTCAAATCCTCTCTCTCTCTCTCTCTCTCTCTCTCTCCTTAAATATATATATGTATATATATATATATATATATATATATATATATATATATATATATATATATATATATATATATATATATATATAATATCTATATGAGTTTGTGTGTGTATATATATTTTGATTAGTTATTTATGAATGTACGTATATATAAATATGTAATATATATATATATATATATATATATATATATATATATATATATATATATATATCATATATATAAATATATATATATACATATATATATATACATATATATATATATATATATATATATATATACATATATCCTATATATATATGTAATATTATATATATATATATATATATATATATTATATATATATATATATTATATATATATTATAATATATATATATATACATATATATATATATTGTAAACGTGCATACATGAGATGCACGTTGAAGCTCTCAGCATTAATAAATCACATAAAATAAGTACAATATTTTTCCTCACTTCCCATAAGAATCTAGACCACCCACATCAACTCGCAGAAACCGTGTCTTCCCCTTTCCTTGATAATTAACAATTGGGCACGGCGCTTATCCTACTTTGCTCCTCCCACCAAAAAACTCTGCCTCTCGTATAACTAAATTACCTTCATTATCCTATTTTCCACACCTGGTGTTGTCCTGTGAATTCGTTTCCATTCCATCCCAAAAAGAAGCCGGCGCCAAGATGAGAAAACAAGAGACAAAGGGGAGAAAGAGGAAGAGAGCAAAGAAGTCTCTCACCGATTGTCATTCGCCTAGCACACATAGTTCTGTACAGACGGGTCACAGAGACCCAAGGCCAATGCAGGAGAGGTCAGACGGAGAAGAGATTATCGGTGACTCACCTTCCAGAGTGGGCCACAATTCACCTCACGCCGACACAACATTCCCACCTGACCCTGTTAAGTGACCCGTGGCCGACAACCACAACTTAGTGTCTTTCTGGAGATGTGGCCCACGAAATTTGTCTCGGCCGTTTCTCTCCGACTGACCTATACTATATTGGCCTTGAAGAGACCTTATCACTATCTGTGGGTCGAAACGATTCTCACCCCCAAAGCTCCTTTCCCGTGCCGGGCCCTCTACTCAAGACAGGATTTTTCTCAAACCAGGTACGTTTGTATTTGAAATTTGCTCAATGCACCATTCTTTTCCTTAATTACTATCTGCTCTCATATATATAACTCAAATCACATTCCCACCACCCCCCCTTGTATCTCCTTCAGAGAAGAAGTGAAGTGAGGGAATATTTGAGACTTGTAACTAGAAGTTTTCATTTTTGTTGCTAACTCATAACAGTGTTAAGTGACTTACATTCTCTGCCTTATGCAAAATCCTAATTATATTATATTTCGGTCGAGAATTACAGTGCATCCTTAATTTGTTGAATTAGGCGACGCAAGAAGTTTTGTACCACCTCTCACGTGTTCCAGGTGCCAGAGTGTCAATCACCTATCCCGAATCCCAAAGTATCAAGAATGAATAGCTGCTGTTAACATTTTTTGTATGATTTGCCATAACTGTATAATGATCTCATTTCTGAAAATGCCGGGTTCTTCATAAAAGCAATTTATGTTTTACTGGGGTTTCACAGTGGCACTAATTGCTTTGTAAATTAACGTAACCTCAGTGCCACGGAGATACTGCCTTTAGCTCCTGTATAATTACTTCGGATCTACATAATAATAATCTTAGTAAAATGTAACTTTGCATTTTTCCCTTAAATCCATCAGTTTTAATTCCTTTTTTTTCCCTTCTCCCTTTATTACTAGCGTGGCCCCATTCTTGTCAGATGCCAGTTAATTTTAGAGTAAAGTATAATCTTCACAAAGCCACGCATGTAATGATATATATATATATATATATTATATATATATAAATATATATATATACAAATATATATGATATATATATATCATTCGAGCTACAAATGTCCTTTAATCTAATTCGCTCTACCTCGGAATTGATATATTTTCATATATGTACCGAGGGGGAATTTTTTTAGTTGATAATAATTTCGTTCCCCCATGGGATCGAACCACCGTCCAGTTGGACGGGGAACGAAATCAGGAACGGACAGTGACGCTACCGAATCTGCTATCAGAGAGGCTAAAGGTTTATATCGATTCTGACCATTACAAATCAACGCCGATCTCGTTGTATTCGTAATTAGAATCGATATGAAACCACCACCACCATGCTAGCCGATTCGAGCGTTTGACCCACGCAGCCTTATTATGAATACTTATCACATCACCGTGATTCATATAAATCATTCGAGCTACAAATGTCCCCCCATGGGGGAACGAAATTATTATCAACAAAAAAATTCCCCCTCGGTACATATATTAAAATATATCAATTCCGAGGTAGAGCGAATTAGATATTAAAGGACATTTGTAGCTCGAATGATTTATATGAATCACGGTGATGTGATAAGTATTATATATATATATATATATATATATATATATATATATATATATATATATATATATATATATAATATATATATGTGTGTGTGTGTATGTGTGTGTGTGTGTGCGCGCGTGTGCGTGTGTGTGTGTGTGTATGTACGAACAAAACTTAAATACATTGTATTTCCGACGCCACCTCTTCGAAATTTCACGAATGCTTTTACAACAGAAGACAAAAAAAATTAAGGAAAAAGAATCCGTACAAGGAAAATGCCTCCTCATTAAGGCGAAATTCGGTTCCGATTCAGTCTGAGACGAGGGGGTTGCCAGATCGGGATGAAGTCGGAATTTGCCGCCGAGATTCGATGGCTCTCTAACGGAGTATCTCCTAATGACATTCCATTAACTTTAAAGGAATAGCGTCACGAAGAATGAAGGATGTTGACGGAATGACGACTCACGCGGTAATTACGTAGCCCTGGAAAGTGTTCTGTGTATTACTTTCTCTCTCTCTCTCTCTCTCTCCTCTCTCTCTCTCTCTCTCTCTATCATCTTTTGCTCCATAACCTAGGCACCAAAATGAGCCAGCCTTACATCATATCCTCACTTCAACCAGGAAGCTTAACCTTTAACATTTAAAAACTAACCTCTCTCTCTCTCTCTCTCTCTCTCTCTCTCTCTCTCTCTCTCTCTCTCTCTGATCTTTTTTAATCTTCTTCACCTCTCTTCTCCAGTCTTGCAAGAACAAAAACTTGGGGGCTGTTTATGGCGTTTAATCATTGCCCGGCACTATTTATGGAGGCTCAAGTTGGTAGTCTCTGATGTAGGTTGCAACGTATTACACCAAGGCCTCATAAACAGTTAGCTTTTGGGCGTGATTCTACTTTTTTTCCTAAAAAGAGAGAGAGAGAGAGAGAGAGAGAGAGAGAGAGAGAATATGTATCCATCGAGTAAAACCAACTAGTGAATTATGAGAATGTGGGCCAGCACATACTCTCTTACGCACGCAACAATGAACATGCATGCAATATATCTGTCAGTTTACCAGTATATTTGTTTGCCTCTCTGTTTATCTATCGATCTATATATCTATCTATTTATCTATCTGTACTTATAGATATGTGTATGCATAATAAATAACTAAGCCAAAACGAAACAGGGTATGGTCCTTACCGGTTTCGTCCATTAAGTGGACAAGTACTAGAAATTATACGTAAAAATGTTTATACGTACACGTATAACCATGTTTACTTTCATAAGTAAACAAATCGCAGGAAAGTTTTGAAGTTTTCATATCTATATAAAAATAAATCAAGGAATGTAATAAACTGTTATCTAAGCCCTGAAGTATATTAACAAAACGGGAAATGTGTGCGTGTGTGTGTGTGTGTGTGAGAGAGAGAGAGAGAGAGAGAGAGAGAGAGAGAGAGAGGATTATTCCTCTACGAAGAGTTGGAAGAACAGGTGATTGTAGGATTTGAAAAAATGAAGATTATCCGCCAATGTTTTAGAAAATTTTAGGTTATTCCTATTACTGTTGGCTCTTTTTAAATTCATCAGAAGCCTGCAAAGAGATAAAAATTACTTGTATTTTCCATCTGGAAATTCAGTATTGTTGTTTCTTATTGCCCAGTTCTCAAAAACGCCTGCCCACGACTGCAGTGGGATTACTGGGTCCAAACATTTCATGGCGCAAAATTACCTTTAACTATTTTAAGACGAGTGGCACAAAGATAGCCCCGGCGCTTATTAGAATGATAATGACTTCATCGTAGTTAATTAGTTTCAGCATTAATTCGGGAAAGTGGCTAGAGAGAGAGAGAGAGAGTTTAATTTAGCGTCTCACTTAACCTCTTCGCTAAATTAACAACATCCTAAATCCAACTGGCTCTCATCTGCAGCCAGATTAGATGTAAAACTTCTTCGCTTCATTGAGCGATTAAAAGAAATTATCCCCTTATGGAGAAGCATTTCGTATGACATATACTGAATGAATTTCTGAAGTTTATTTGAATGATGTCATATTTACCCTGATAGAATCTCGGAAACTAAGATTGAATATATATATATATATATATATAGATATATATATATATATATATATATATATATATATATATATATACACACACATCGAACTACAAATGTCCTTTAGTATGTAATTCGCTCTACCTCGGAATTAATATATTTTCATATATGTTAACCGAAAGGGACTTTTTTAGTCGATAAGAAATTCGTCGGCTCATGGGACCGAACCATCGACGAATTTTTTATCGACTAAAAAATTCCCCTTGCGGCTTAACATACATGAAAACACATTCAATTCCGAGGTAGATCGAATTAGATTTAAAGTAAAGAACATTTGCTAGCCTCGATGTTTTATCTATGAATCACAGTAATGTGATATGACACACACACACACATATATATATGTATATATATATATATATATATATATATATATATATATATATATATGTATATATATAGATATATATATATATATATATATATAATTGTAATATCCACAATTCCCTCATTCACTCTTAACGTCTCGAATTCTTTGTGGCTGATGGATCCACTTGTCACTATATAGACTTGATTCCAAGTGCAAGAAATATGAAGCAATTATGATGTCCGGTAGTGGGAATGAACCCCCCATCCTATATTCAAAACATGGTCAGGTCAGAAACTTGACCTCGTCGTGATATATATAAGTATGTATATATATATAGATATATATATATATTAATATATAATATATATATATATATTACACACACACACACACACACACACACACACACATATATATATATATATATATATATATATATATATATATATATATATATATATATATATATATATATGAGAATGCCACAGGAAAATGATTAGCAGAAAGTCTATACCAAGGGCTTTCTCCTTTATTCAGGCAGTATCGAGGCACATATGAGTTACATTTGGAAAGAAGGTTACAAGGTAAACAAACAGATAATGAATACCAGATGGTTAACTGTTGAAAGCGTAAAAATCATAGAGATAACCCAGGATAATTTGAGATCACGGGGACACAAACTAAAGCTATAGATTTAACCATAAAAGAACGCAAGCTTAGCCATACAAAGTCCAAAAATATGTATAAAACCGATATTTATCTATAACTATTTTGATTATGAAGGCGTCGAGTTTAAACAAACCACTTAATTTAGAACACTCCCATTATTTGACTTGATGAAACAAGACTCAGTGATATTCTTTAACTGTCACAACACGGGATTAAGGATCTTGCTTGACTCCAGTTAACAGGATTATCTAAATCCCTTTTATGTACGAATAATGCATGTGATATATATTTGGCTTTTTTTCTCACAGAATATTGGTGTTGATGGATTCAATGTGAAAGTGATTTTCCAGTTTGTCCGTAATATCCTTTATCACACTTTTTACAAGGAATTTCATACAGTATGCAGCCAGAAGCATCTTTAGGAAAATTTTTTATTACTAAACTCTTAACGTTAATATTACTGAAAACAGCATTTATATTGAAAAGCTTTAAAATTCCAGGATTTTCTAAAAACCTTTCATTATATGGTAATATGACAATATTATGCTTATTAATTCAAATTTGTCATTAGTTAAAGAAAATTTTTTCCTAGCTCTTTTCCATGCTACATTTACAAAAATCCTTAGGTACTGAAGTTTCAGGGCAATATCATAAATAGCTGTAATCTAGCGTGGTGGCTACAGACACGCAGAATCCTTATGAACATCCCAGCAAACAGAGAATTTAATATTTTGATGGTGACTGGAATACTATTGAACAAAAAAAGGCAATGTTAGTTGACTTCCGAAAGACTGAAAAGGTGAAATTTTTGTCATTTCTATGGACTATTATATAAGAAAAAATAAAAGATACAATTTCTTTCTTCCTTTACAATCATTATTTATAGAAGGGACTAAATTGTTGATGTTAATCGGAAGTACATGGAAATTTTCGTGAACTGGCCAAATACAGAAAACGATGTTCATATTCCTAAACCAGTACATATAAACTAGGGCAGACACATTGTCGGTCGGTCAGTTCCGACTCCCCTCCCCTCTCCCACAAAGTGGCCTTTAGATGTGTAGCTCGGATCCGCCCTCACTGTCTCCTTGTAGTAAATTCAGTCTGGCTCAACATCAAGACGTCTGTTTTCAGGATAACAGTACAGTGAAAACTGGAATTGTCCGACACATATACTTCGACATACTTCTTAACTTGCTCCCATATTAACTCCCTCCCTTGCAACTTCCTTCGGAGTCTACTTGAAGTGGTGAAATCTCACTTGTGCAAAGTAACTCAGATGTGTGAACCAGTTTGCATTTTAGTGTTTTCCCTCTCAGCCTTCAGCATTCCTAAGTTAACGGTGTTATTCTTTAACAATCCAGTGATTGAGAAGCTGTGTGTCAACAGCTAACCACGGTGCTCTTTTAACCATCTGAACAGATATTGTATTTGCAACCCTATGTTATACGGTTCTCTTTAATCTTCGTCTAATTTCAGAGGTTCTTTTAAACCCAGTGTGGTTATTCTGTTATAAGGTTACGTTAACCTAGATCTAATCTTAATGGTTACTAAATCCATTGTGAGTATCATCCCTGTAAGATCCTGTTTAATCTTACGAAACCGTAGAGAAGCTTATCCCATACTGATTTGCATTTGGCGCTATCTGCTTTGTGAATGAACTTAATTTGATTTTCCTTTAATCTCCATTGAAATTACAATTTACAATAACTTTAACTTTGGAAACTAGAGTAAAACTTAAACGTCGCGTTGTAACCATATTGCAAGCCATACTTCAATACATACATACATACATACATACATACATACTATATATATATATATATATATATATATATATATATATATATATATATATATATATATATATATTCATCTCGCTAGAAGCTACTCTTGAATTGTGAATTTAGAAAAGAGGTGATTTATTCAAAGATCAAGATCAGTGTCATAACTTATTCTTTATTCGGACAAGAAATATTGTTCGTAAAATAAAAAACATGATTATTTTATACGTCATCATAATATTTCCTTTTTTTCATTATATTAATTTTCTGGCAAAACAATAATACATTCGAGCGATTTCAAGGAATTTAGTAACTGCTCTCTCTCTCTCTCTCTCTCTCTCTCTCTCTCTCTCTCTCTCTCTCTCTCTCTCTCCTCTCTCCAAATATGAGAGATCCAATACTAAGAATTCTCTGACTTTCTTTAGAAAGAAACGGATGATAATGAACAATAGCCTGATATACTGTGAGGCTGGAAATGAAGAGGAAATGTTTACGTTTTCGTCTTTTGTGTTGGTATTTTCCTTCCTTTTCCTTTTGTTATAATTTTTTCTTTTCTTTACTTCCGCATAAAGAACCAGAAAGACGGGAATTATGTCGTATAAATTATATTGTATTTCTGTTTCTCTGTGTACGAAAATTCAACTGTTAATGCATTTAAATTTAATGGAATCTATAACTACTAACATTTAAATCGTAATTGACATTCATATGGGAATAAAGGTTATCTTTCCCATGAATTGTTAAGAAAACGCAAGGAAATAAAAGGACCCACGTCAAAATTACATCACCCCCTTCCCTTACACATATTGAATTGACTCGGATGTATAATATTATGCTTATTACTTTTACGGGATAAATGAGAATATCGAGTAGCTTAGAAATAACATACTTTTAAGTCTATCACAAAAAAGGAACCTGGTATTATTTGGCACAAAAAAAGAACCTGAAACACATGTAATGTAGTATTTCTAAGTCAATAACCATAACTCAGTTTATTAGTAAAACGTTAAGTTTCCAACCAAATCATCTTTTGAAATTCTTGCTTTCTCTTAGATCTTAAAATCTCTTCCTCAGCATAAGGGACCGATACAGTCAACTCGACTTTGACAGCCAATGTCAGGTAACAAAGCAAAGTTCCTCCAACCCTCTGGCGGATGCAAGTGAAACTAGCGTTGGGGAGAGAACGACGATCTCGTACAAGATTTTCACATTAATTTTGCATCTGAATTTGATAACTTTTCGCCTGATAATGGCAGGTGTCTGGCAAACACATCACAGTTTTGATGAAGCAGAGGCATAACAGCAAGGAACATAAGTAAAGTCAGGGGAAAATCTTTGCGTTAAAAAGGGATAAAATGAATTCAATCTCCAATCTGTGACCGGTTCTGATCAAAATAAAACTGAATAGAAGCTGAATTAAACAAATAAATCAGTGCTCTCATTGGGAATAATAGTCTCCTTTGCGAGAGAGTTATTTGCTTAGGTAGAGTTGGTTGCGAAAGAACACAGACACGTTGGGCTCATCCAAATTTGGCGGGACTATTTTCATAAGGAGAAGCCTAAAGAGAGAAATAAAGGTTACTGGAGAATGAAAATGTTTCACACCATTTTAGCTCTATTAAACGTTTAGGAGTTTCTCGGTTCTCCTAAGACCTGGTTTCATCTCTCTCTCTCTCTCTCTCTCTCTCTCTCTCTCTCACAAAGCTTAATCTGATGAAACGGTGTTTTCATACGATTAACCAAAAACCTATCAAACAAAAACACCCAGTTGCAAATGTCTGGGTTCATCGACCAAACCCGCCTCAACTAACTGGCCCCACCGTCTTTACCCCACCCCTAAAAATTCCCATTGTATAATCAAACCACTCAGAAAATTACTTCAATTACTTTCATTTTCCTCCTCTCAAACTATTTAATCGTGATTTGCCTTCTCCTGTCCACCCGGCGCCGCCCACCCCTCCCCCTCCCTCTCTCTCTCTCTCTTTCTCCACAGCGAAAATTTGAAACGTCTTCATTCAACCATTGCCCCAAAACGTGGAGATGACAGCTCCGCCTCCCTTGATCTCATTCTTTCCAGGGAAGTGTCCTGCAGGGGTCAGGGGTCAGGGGTCAGGGGTCAGGGGTCGGGGTCCTCTTTTAACGGGGTACCTGATTCTCTCGAGTTTGCGCGTGATGTCAAACGGAATCCAATATGGAATTCATTTCGGGTGCTTTTTAATTGAAGGCTTTCTTGATTCAATTTTCTTTTAATATGGCCTGAAACGTTCTCCGTAGTTTTGACTGAGATCATAGGAATGTTTTATTAATTGTTGAATATTTTTGTACCTCCTTTCATGCCTGGGCGTGTGCGAGTCCATGCGAAGGATTGTGTAATCTTACAAACACACTCATACACATACCTACGTATAGTATACTCATGCGCACACACACATACACAAAAATAAAAAACACACGCAAATATACACACACACGCACACACACACACACACACACATATATATTTATAATTAATTTATATATATAATATATATATATATATAGGTATATATATATATATATATATATATATATATATATATATATATATGTATATATATAGGTATATATACGTATATACATGTATTATGCATTTATGTATTAACGCATTTGCATATATGAGCGCGCACGCATGGGATGATGTAACTCCAAAAACAATAATTTTGCTGATTTCAAATGACGCTTTTCCCAAGGCGTCGAAGAGCAGCAGAACGCGGGAGGAAAGTCTACAAAAGAAAGGAGAGAGAGAGAGAGAGAGAGAGAGAGAGAACTTGGCCCTTCGATCGACTTTATGACCTGAGCAGCATATGGCAACAATCCCCCAACGGGAAAATCAAGAGGAGGGTCGCATTTGTCAGCCCACCGATGGCTTTTAGAGCACCACTGGGAGTTTGCTGCGGAGGGATGATGGCATAAGTCACGAAAAGTGTCCACCGAAGGGGAAAGACTCTGTTATGTTATTCAGTTTTTAGAAGGATTAGAGGAAAACGAACGGCCATCATTATCTCTCTTAGGACTGATTTCGAACTGATTAGAGATGAAGTCGAATATAATTTTTGTTACCACCATTATTTGATCACATCATCGCATCTGTTTCACTTTTAACGTCCACACACAATTCAATTTTCACAGTTGTCTCAATTTTAACATAATATGGAATTTTTTACATTTCTTTTTTATTCTAATATCTTCGTTTCTACTTCTTCCATGGGTGCACGGCGAATGGAATAGTGATAACTACTCTTGCTTACTTAATTCATCACAAAATTACTTAAATATGTCCATTCCTTTGCTAATATACATATGAAAAATAATTTTCAACAACAGTTAATTTACAAAACGAACAAGAGATAGTATCGCTTCTTCCATTCATACGGAATATCTGTAGATTTTTAAATTAACCAACATTTTATTAATAGATTTTTTTATTTAATTCCTTTGGGTATATGAACACATACTGAATGAAAATGTCGAAGTCATATCATTTTAGATTTATCTGTTACGTATTCCTGTTACTTTTTCGCAGCAAAAAACATCTTGCAGAAACCCGAATTAAGATATCAAAAGGATATGCTTTTCATTTACATTTTATTGCTCACGTAAAACTCTGCTATTGCAGGCATCAAAATACCACTCAAAGAGATTGAAATGGTAAAAAAAAACTTTTTTTCTGAATATCTATAAACTGAAAGTTTTGAGCACTGGACGAGAGTTCTCGAGAGCGACGAGTATAAAATATGAAAATATTCAGGAAGGTAGATATCATTTCACTCGAGATAGTTTTGGAACCATTATTATAAACAATGAAAATTATTATTTTCGTTATTGACGATTTATTTTACTCTTAATCTATCGATTATTAACTAAACTGATTCTTATTTATGAACGTGGATTCCACTCTTAATTTCTTCTGTTATTAAAGAATGAAATAAAATGATATATCTAATAACGAACAATAATTGATCCTAATCTCTTGAATATGTTGAGAGACAGAACGAAAGGAAGCGATTTGCACATTACTGATGAAAACAACTAAATTATTGATCTACTCCGTGACAGTGATAGGTTGCAGCCAAAATAGAGACAGGCATAGACCTCGTCTTAAAACAGTTGCCTGATAACACGATAATAGGAAAACAATTTATATATAAACACTCATATGTATATATGTATATATATGTACACACACACACACACACACACACACACACACATATATATATATATATATTGTGATATCTCTCTCTCTCTCTCTCTCTCTCTCTCTCTCTCTTCGTCGGAGCGCGGTTTATGAACCCCCCTGAAGATACTCTCTCCTCTTCTTTCTTTTGGAACTGAACCGAATTTTGCGAACCTTAGCGAGGCAATGGCAACCTGTTGAACCTCAGTATTGACCCACCAACCTGTTGAACGGGGCCTGAGACGGTTCATAATACCGCGATCGATAGCGCAAAGGCGTTAGGAAGTTTTTTTAGAACGAGAGCTATGAGGCTACAGGGACATATCTAAAAGTGAGAGAGAGAGAGAGAGAGAGAGAGGCTATATTGGTTTAGGACATGAAATAGTCAATACTGAAACATCCAGAACAAAAAATATTAAAGAAAGAGAGAGAGAGAGAGAGAGAGAGAGAGAGAGAGATTAAAAAACATAATCCCTTGTATACTATTGTCACATGTAATGGTGTAGAGTCAACAATAGGAGACGAGTAAATAATGTGACTAAGTTTCTTCGGCGTAATCGAGTTTTCTGAACAGCGTATAATGCAGTATGAAACTGCAAGCCACGGGCCATGAAACTCTCAGCCGTGGCACGTGAAACTTCCAGTCACGGCATGGTGGTGGCCTATGTTGCAGTGCCACACGCATGATTATGGCTAACTTGAACCTTAAATATGATAAAACTACTGAGTCTAGAGGGCTGCAATTTGGTATGTTTGATGATTGGAGGGTGTATGATCATTATATTTACCTTTATACACACACACACACGTAAATATATATATTATAGATATATATATATATATATATATATATATATATATATATATCTTAATATTATATATATATATCCCTTATACATATATATATAGCATTTATTTTTAAAATGAGAACAAAATAAGACAATCAGTCACACTTACACACTTGCAAGCGCACGTGCAAGGCCGTATATGGCGCACTTACGTACACACATACAAAAGACGCACAAACACAAGTCTAAGTTTAAATT
>NC_087205.1:35515869-35518369 GCF_015104395.2 Macrobrachium nipponense
ACCTTCCTACCATGGATTTAAGGACATTCTCAAAGTACATGTTTCTTCGTGATTACATTAGATATATATATATATATATATATATATATATTATATAATATATATATATCTCATACATTAAAGTAATCTTTATACATATATAAATATATATATACTATATATATATATATATATATATATATATATATATATATATATATATATATCGTGATAATGAAAATGGAATGTCGAAGGTAGAAAATGCAGAGAAGAGAGAGAGAGAGAGAGAGAGAGAGAGAGAGAGAGAGAGAGAGTGCTTAGCAGGTGGAGTGTCAATTCAAGACCCGTTGTTTGTGCTTCTTTTTGTCTATGTGTACGTGAGTACCCATGTGCGGCCGTGTACGTGCACTCGAAAGTGTGTACGTGTGACTGATTGTCTTATTTTGTTATAATAATAATAATAATAATAATAATAATAAAAGATGATATATATGATGCATAATATGCCTATTCTTGATCATGAATAGAGTCATTATAGGCCTATTCTTGTTCTACATTATTTCGCCATAATGAATATTTTTTCTTCTTATTCAAAAACTGAATTGCAAAATCTAATCTCTCTCTCTCTCTCTCTCTCTCTCTCTCTCTCTCTCTCTCTCTCTTGTGTATGCATCAGGCTAATAATAATAATAAAAATGAGCATGCATAGGCCTAGACCATCTTTTATCGCAGGCCCCATAATCTATTGCATCCCCCTTCCTTTATTGCATCGTCCGTTTTCTATTGCATCCTCCATCATATATTTCATCCACCATCTTCTATTGCATCCTCCGTCTTCTATTTCATCCACCATCTTCTATTGCATCCTCCATCTTTTATTTCATCCACCATCTTCTATTGCATCATCCGTCTTCTATTGTGTCCCTCAGCTTCTATTCCATTACCCACCTTCCGGTCACCTTCACCCATCTTCCATTCTTTGGGTTATATACCTCGTGAATATCGGTGTGTCCTGCCTGCTGTATTTATTATTGAAATAGACTCATTTAAATATTCTCATTCAAATATATTCATTCAAGTATTTTCATTTACTCATTCATTCTCTTGTTTGATTACATATCTAACGACCTAGAATATATTTAGAATATATTATCATCCTCTGTTTCAGGCAAAAACATTCGTTTAACGTAAAACGTTAAAAGAACCGAGTTGCTATCCCTCCTTAGAGATGGTGCAGTTGGAATTGCCAACCGACTCGATTCCCAAAGAAGGAATCCTCCGACAATATATTGCTTTAAATATTATTTAACATGCTAAAAATAATAAATAGTAATCGTCTGTTTCTTATACTTTTAAATTTTCATGATAATCGTTGTATACTTCTCCATGAAATTACGAAATTCTTACCTTTTTTGATGGTGTTTACATTCCTCGAACCCGGTGCTGTCAGATTTGCCAACTCGCCAGGTTTTAGACGAAGAAAATCCGCTAAAATGAATCTACGAAAATGTTCCATTTTGTTTATAATTTAATAAGCTAAAAATAATGAATAATAACTATTAGCCTTTTATACTTTTATGTACCAAAAGAATTGTTATATACTTCTCAGTGACAACACATGGATGCCTACTTTTTTTTGTTGACAGTCCAGCATCCACGTGGAGCTAAGTTTGACGAAGGAATTTTTAGTGTGGGTGAAACTGATCTTCGCTTGAGATTAGAAACTTATAATTGTCATTAAATTAAGTTAAGATATTTACATGTAAGGGAATTTTCTTCAAATAAATTGCTAATTTAGATATTCCAGTCGATTCGATTCTTTAGCTTTTGAGAAATATAGAATTATAAAAAAATTCCGAGACCCTTACTCCACCCGTCTTAAAATGCCATCGTCCAACCAATAGATGGCGTTAGCTCCTCTATTTTGAGCAAAAATACATCGAATTCCCTCTCTGGGAAAAGTACTGGAAGTGGCCACGTGGTCGCCCTGATCAATACGATAATATAATGATAGAATAGAATTGTAGCTTTTATTTCTGCGTATTTTGATACACTCTCATGAACTAGAGATAATAGTTATCTGAAATGCATTTCTCCATTAAACAATAAATGGCAAAATCCATGATTGCCATGATATACCCGGTTGTAATTGTGAAACCTATCAGCCATTTTCTATTATGCAACGATGATGGTTCTATTGATAATAATTGGTTACTCTTATAAATATCATAGTGGTATAATCTAGTGCGTCATGCATTTACTCTGTCTTCATCAATTATGAAGAAAATCGTCAATTATTGCGAACCTATTCACAAACTGCATTTGTTTCCTACACACTTTTGCAAACGCTATGAAAATGATACTGATTCTGAATTTCAAGTGTGTATAAGGGGTATATAGAAGGAAACCTATAGAAAGGAGCATATAAAAAGGAGTACACAGAAGGGAGCATATAGAAAGGCACACACAGGAGGGAGCTTACAGACAGGAACATACAGATGGGAGCATAAAGAAAGGAGCA
>NC_087205.1:35525869-35535869 GCF_015104395.2 Macrobrachium nipponense
TGGCTGCAATTTGGTATGTTTGACGATTGGAGTGTGGATGATCAACATACCAATTTGCAATCTTCTAGCCTCAGCAGTTTTTAAAATCTGAGTGCTGACAGAAAAAATGCGGACGGACAGATAAATAGCCACCTCAATGGTTTTCTTTTAAAGAAAACTAAAAATGATGATGGGACGAATTACTTCAGCTCTGAGGTGAATTTATATTACTTCATTTATAATTTCTTCAAGAAAATAAGTTGGACTTTTTTTATTTGCTAAAGGAGAAATTTCGTGTTAATATAATTTTATGAATCTTATTATTACCTTCAATTTAAATAATCAAGGATCCCTTTTAGTTTTCTGTCAAAGAAAATATTGAGATTGCTATTTGTCTGTTCATCCATACTTTTTCTGTCCACCCTTAGATCTAAAAAACGACTGAGGATAGACGTCTGCAGATTGATACGTTACTCATCCAACCTCCAGTCATCACATACCAAATTGCAGCTCTCTAGCCTCATTAGTTTTGATCTTATTTAAGGTTAAACTTAGCCATGATCGTGCATCTGGTAACGCTATTGGACAGACCACCTCTGGGCCGTGGCTCATGCAGTATTATACGCTGCACAGAAAACTCAATTGCACCGAAGAAAATTGGGTGCATTTTTCATTATTTTTCTTTTATTTAGCAAGAAAATTAATTTTCCCGTTATGCATTATATGCCTTATTTTTGTAATTCAAGTATTGACTGAACGAAAAAATCTGAATTTAAAGACAATAAGACAACGGTCAAGTAATACACATACATACATAAATGTGCATATATAGCACACACACGCACACAGACATACACATAAATATATATATATGTACGTGTGTGTGTGTGTACATGTACATATCTGTCTATATATAGGGTGGGGTAGAGAGGATGACCAATTTTGAAATAGCTACTTTCATTAGAAAAAGCCAGGACATTGGCCCAGGTTTATACCAAATTGTCTGTAGCACATAGAATTATTTGTTAAAATTTTCATTGTGTGATTTGGACTCACAACGATCTATTAATATATATAGCGCTGAAGGGTCCAACAATGAAATGAAATAGGTCTATACATAATTTATTCATATTCTGGTCTAAGTGGCTGAGATCCTTCCCAGGTGAAATGCAGCGACAAACTGTCACGAAATCGTTGCTTACCTGTCCCACACATGCAACTACCTGTCAGTTGGTCGAAAGAACTTTAGGTAATTCCACCTGTTCAACCGTTCTGGTGAGTGGACTTTCTACGTCACACTGTCGTCTACACGAAAGCTTAAACGTTAGTTCCGATGAACTGACGAAAGAAATGACATGTAAACCTGATAGTGAATACCCGGACTAAATTCATTGAATCCTTTGAGAGAGAGAGAGAGAGAGAGAGAGAGAGAGAGAGAGAGAGAGAGAGAGAGAGAGATTTTATCCGTAGTCATTCAGTTTCCCTGGACAACGCTGGGTTGGTGAGCTACTGTGTATATATGTGTTATATATATATATATATATATATATATATATATATATATATATATAAATCATAATATATATATATATATATATAAAATATATATATATATAATATATATATATATATATATATATATATATATATATATATATTATATATATATATATATATATATATATATATATACACACACACAGCACGTATATATATTATATATATATATATATATATATATATATATATATATATATATATATATATATATATCATATATATACTTTTAATTTTGGAACGCATACTATCTAGCAATATTTTCACCTATTAACCCTTAACATTGAGACAATTATGAGCCTCAACAAAAAAAAAAAGTATATATTTACACCATGTTGACTTAACGCGAATACAACACAATGTGCTCTCGATGGGAACGGACCTAAAAAAAAAAAAAAAAAAAAAAAAAAAACACTTAATTTCGGAGAAAAAATGCATAATTTCGGAAGGTAGAAAAAATAAGCTTAATTTCGGACGGTAGAAAAAAAATCGATTTTAAATAGGGATAACGAAACGCATCTTGTTATTTAAAAGGCAAATTGTTGTCAAAGTTGGGTGAAGTCGTTCCCATGTCGGGACCAAACAGCCCCTTTTACCTGGGTCGACTGAAATTTATTCATGAAGTTTCGTCGAACTCTTGTCAAACGGCGCAAAAAAAAAAAAAAAAAAAAAAAAAAAAAACAAAAAAAAAAAAAAAAAAAAAAAAAAAAATTGAGGGAAACAAATAGGGAGGAAAGGGCACACGGGTTTAGACTCCGTCAGGAAGGATAATGGAGTCACAATTGCTATATTTTTTTATGATCTTATCTATGGGTCCTATCGAATCTTGGAAGAAATGAGTTCAGTCTGTCGACTTAGACGAAAAGTAATTCACCCATAAAGAGAATTAATAACTCCTTTATCACCTTATGCACTGAGAAGAAAGAATTAATAACGTTTTTCCTTTATTCATTGATGCACTGAGAAGAAAGAATGAATAACTTCTTTCTTTGTTATTTCATGCACTGAGAAGAAAGCTCTGATAACGTATTTTCTTTATTACTGTAAGTACTAAGAAGAAAATGAAACGATAAATGTTATAAATGATGTCATAGCATGGTTTAGAAAATTAATAGATATTCAATAGAATGACCAAGTTGCCGAACGCATAATTTACCTGCTAATCAGCATACTCCACTAATATCAGTAACGGATATTTTAGAAAAGGGTAAAAAGAAGATGAAGTACAATTCTGCTCTCCCCCTCGTTAATTACAGGTAAGGCGTCATGACGCACAACCACACCACTCAGTATCTTCTTGATAACGTCGGGTCTTCAGATAATTTTTTATTCTCTCTTTTTGAAAGGAAATACTTCTTCTTTTCTACCTCTCTTGTTCGTGCATGACTCAGCAGTCAGGTACAGGTGAGGGTAACAGCTAGTACTAGTCTTACGGAAGTCAAATTAGAGTTGGGTTTGGTGGAGTATTTTGAAATAATAATTAATAATAATAATATATTCTGGAAGAAGACCTTCATTATTACAGGTTTTATTTAAAAAAATGGCTATTTCAGCCGCATTTATTTTGTATAGAATTTTCTCTATTCTTCTTATTACTGACTTTTCCTCTGTACACAAGACTCCAAATGGGAGATTCATGTCAAAAACGTGATATTTGTTAAATCTAATATATTATTCAAAATGCACTACAAATTGGATCTTACGCCTAATTGACAATATACATACTAAGTGACTCATTCTGGATTCCTCTTGCTTAGGAGCGTCTGCTCCTCTTTCTCTCACTCCTCCTCCTCTCTTCTTCTTGCAACGTTTCGTCCTTAAACCCAAAAGGACATCTTCGGGCAGGTGTTGTGGGACTGAAGTTCTTACCAGAGTCCTTGGGGTCATTATCAGCGAATTCTAATTGGCTAACTGGCTCATCTGCTGAGGTGGGTCCTATGTGGACACTGCAGTAGTCTCTCATACCGTCGTAAGGGAAGGGGACCTCTCCTTGCAGGATTCTGGTTGGTTGGAGCAGGCGGTTGCATGACGTTACTACTTGCCGAATTGTCATTAGCTTGTTGCTGTTGTGTGACGTTATGACTGGTGTAGTCTGGTGTTTCGTGATCTGGGGTGTCTTGTTCGGTGGTCGTTTCTGGTCTGGTATTATTTAGTAGTACCATGACGTCTTGGTTTAGGCTTCTCCATATGCTAATAGGGAGTAGGAAGGCCTCTTGAGTGGTATTCAAAGAGCCCTTCTTGCCAAAAACGAGGATGGCTTCTGGGGCATTGCCGATGATGGTGGTGTTGTTGATAATGCTGTCTCGGGATGGAGCGTAATTGTGACAGGTGAGGGCATGGTTCTTGACAGCGCCCTCTTGTTGTTGTTTGAGATTAAGCTGGCTTTATGCCAACATGGGCTCTTGCGCATGGAGCAGCCGTACGTCATATGAATATTTTGCAGGTGGAAAGGTGAGATTTTAGGATATGAGGTGAGCCTTTATTATGATCGTATGCATATGCATGTGAAATGGTATGGTTTGAAAAGGTGAAATGAAAGGTGAACAGGTGAGGTTACAAACCCCTTTGAACCCTAAGGTACCGTTCAGTAGTAGAAAAAGATTGATAGCAGCGAGTACTGGCGAGTCAGAGATAGCCAGTATGGAAATCGAAATAATTATCTTTGGAGAAAAACGGAAAACAAGCAAAAACCCTATTGAGTTGAATTACCATATTTCATTACTCGAGCAAAGAATAAAAGCATTGATCGTTAGTGGTAGAGACCGATGAGTGAAAAATGAAAATGTATGAATTTTAGAAACAGAAAAACAGAAGTTAGTAACAGCTTAAGCGGTAGTTTGAGTGATAGTTGGAAAAACTTCGGTCGTTAGACGTGAGACGACAAAACGGAGGAGAAAGGAAGGTGGTTGAGTAGAAGAAAAAGCAATGAAATGCTAACTAAGTAGTTAGCAAAGATAATCCAGGAAAAAACGATTGTGCTCTTCGAATGGTGAATCTTTGGATATGTTCATGTTTTTTATTTGTTTATATATTGACCTAGATGTGTGTGTTTTTTTCAACGCGTTTGTTTTTTCATTGAATAGCAGTTACGTATCTTGCTGTTATATGTAAATTTGCAGGTATATGTCAGTAATAATAATAATAATAATAATAATAATAATAATAATAATAATAATAATAATAATAACAATAATAATAATAATAATAATAATAATTACTATTATTATTATTGAAAATAATGGATATGTCAGACGCGTTTATTTTGTATAGCATTTTCTCTATTCTTCTTATTACTGACTTTTCCTCTATACTCAAGTTGGCTATTAAGACGCCAGATTCAGGTAAAAAATGTGGTATTTGTTAAATTGAATATATTATACAAAATGCAGTACAAATTGGATCTTAAGCCTAATCGACAAAAGATACTAAATGACTCATTCTGGATTCCTCTTGCTCAGGGGCGTCTACTCCTCTCTCTCTCTCTCTCTCTCTCTCTCTCTCTCTCTCTCTCTCTTGCAACGGATCGTCCTTAAACCCAGAAGGGCATCTTCGGGCAGGTGTTGTGGGACTGAAGTTCTTACCAGAGTCCTACGGTATATACAGTCTGTTGCACAGCATGGGGTCATTATCGGTGAATTCTCATTGGCTGATTGGCTCATCTGCTGATCCCCTATTGGCGGATTCCTCAAAATCAGAGGTGGTCCTGTGCAGACGCTGCAGTAGTCTCTCAGACCGTCGTAAGGGAAGGGGACCTCTCCTTGCAGGATTCTGGTTGGTCGGGGAGATCTATTCCATATTTCTTGGTCTCTATAGATTTCCTTTGCCAATGTCGTTGAGAAGCTTTTCCTGGCTTTTTTCACTGTTTTGATCAGAAGTGTTTCTAGCTCCTTGTCGGTGAGAAGGACCTTTCCTCGTCTTCAGTTGTTCCAGTGGGGAGCACCAGAGACTGTGTACTCGTTCATGTTTGTTCCTCTACACGTTGGGCTGGCGATTCTTCTGTCTGGGTTGCTCCTTCGAAGTATAAAGGTCCTTCTGTCTGCATATCTTCGTCCATCCCTTGAACTGGAGGTTCTTCTGAGTTCCTGCTTCGACACGCAGAGCAGGAACCAACAGCAGTGCAAGAGTTATGGGACGATCTGAGGGCTCACCCTGAACGGTATTTGTCCCTTGAGAGTTTCTTCACCATTGATGACTGTGGATCTCTTGGCGGCCATGATGTTGGGCACCTCAAGGACTCGATCAATGGTGATGTATTTGGGGACATTGCAGATCTTCCCCTTGCTGATTTTTAAAGCAGCATCGAGTAGAACGCACGAGCTGTCGTTCTTCGGGAGTTCGGCAGATTTCTGGTCTTTGGGAGCCATGGTGAATTCTCCCCTCAGGTTTGGTCTGGCAGTGAGATTCGCTTCGGGGTACCTCTTCTCGAGGGCCAAAACTGCTGCTATGACGTCTGGCTTTCGTTGGCGACAGCTCTGAATTTCGGTAGTGCCGGGAAAACTGCGTAAGCGGTCATGTTGGGTACTGATGTCGAGGGGAGCTGGTTGTTGCTGGTTTTTATAGTTGCCGGAGTCTTCTTTTGTTTCTTTTTCTTTTTCTTTCTGACAGTTGCCCTCTTGTACGTGACATGAAATCCACTTATACAAGCCGCATAGTATTCATGCCAATATATGGTCCAGCCTCCGGGACATCAAACAGAAAGGACATTGATATTGGTATACCCCACTGGAAGCCTTATGGGGTCTCCTGAAGGGGGTGAGGGCTCGCAAATAGGATTTCATGTCACGTACAAGAACCATGCCCTCACCTGTCACAATTACGCTCCATACCGTGACAGCATTATCAACAACACCACCATCATCGGCAATGCCCCAGACCCAAGAAGATTACATTTGCTGTAAGCCATCCTCATCCTAGACAAGAAGTACTCTTTGAATACCACTAAAGAGGCCTTCCTACTCCCTATTAGCATATGGAGAAGCCTAAACCAAGACGTCATGGTACTACTGAATAATACCACACCAGATACGACCACCGAACAAGACACCCCAGATCAAGAAACACCAGACTACACCAGCCATAACGTCACGCAACAGCAACAAGCTAATGACAATTCGGCAAGTAGTAAAGTCATGCAACTGCCTGCTCCAACCAACCAGAATCCTGCAAGGAAAGGTCCCCTTCCCTTACGACGGTATGAGAGACTACTGCAGCGTCTGCATAGGACCCACCTCTGATCTTGAGGCATCCGCCAATAGGGGATCAGCAGATGAGCCAGTTAGCCAATCAGAATTCGCCGATAATGACCCCATGCTGTGCAACAGACTGTATATACCGTAGGACTCTGGTAAGTACTTCAGTTCCACAACACCTGCCCGAAGATGCCCTTCTGGGTTTAAGGACGAAACGTTGCAAGAGAGAGAGAGAGAGAGAGAGAGAGAGAGAGAGAGAGAGAGAGGAGCAGACGTCCCTGAGCAAGAGGAATCCCGAATGAGTCATTTAGTATGTTTTGTCGATTAGGCTTAAAATACAATTTGTACTGCATTTTGTATAACATTCAATTTAACAAATACCACATTTTTTTACATGAATCCCCCATTTGGCGTCTTAATAGCCAACTTGAGTACAGAGGAAAAGTCAGTAATAAGAAGAATAGAGAAAATTCTATACAAAATAAACGCGTCTGAAGTAGCCATTATTTTCAATAATAATAATAATAATAACAATAATAGTAATTACTATTATTATTATCATTATTATTATTATTATTATTATTACTGACATATACCTGGAAATTTATATATAACAGCAAGATATGTAACTGCTATCCAATAAAAAAACAAACGCGTTGAAGAAAACACACGCACATCTATGTCAATATATAAACAAATGAAAAACATGAACATATCCAAAGATTCACCGTTCGACACACACAAACTAAAGCACAGTTGCCCTAAAATATAACTTCTACCTCTCAAACTCACGTGCATCACTTAACAGGACTAACATAGCGTGACGAAGCTCTCAAACGTACAATTTTCAAAGATGTACGAAAATAACGTTTTAACGAGCTTACGCTAAAATAATATTCTGGTCGACTGCTTTCAAGCACGCACTAGACTGAAAGCGATGAATGATTTTGGATAATGATTTACAATTCAGATTAATCCTTAAATTCAGCAGATGTTATGATGCATAAAAGTCTGTTTTTCTCATTTATTTAGATGTATATGGACAAAATATGAATTTATTCAAAATGATGATTTATATCCCAGATTAATCCTGAAATTCAGCAATGTTTTAGATGCCGGAAAAGTTGGCTTTTCGCCATTAATTGAAGTATATAAGGATAAAAGTTGGAGTTATAAAAGATAATCACATTGCAGAAATGACAATAGAGAGAGGATTGAGAGCAAGCAATGACTGAATGTTGAGCTATAATTCAGAATATATCCTGAAATTCAGCGGTACTTTTTATTCTCGAAAGTCATTTTTTCCTGATTTATTCAAGTACAAATGTGGTGCTGCCCGTCATGTCTCCCCTACCCTCCCGATCCCTCACCTGCCACACCCCCACCCAGGGAGGACAAACAGACATATAGGAGGAGGGTGTGTGTGTCATGTCTTCCCTAACATCCTGATCCCTTACCTACTCCAACCCCAACCCGGAGGACAAACAGGTTTGTAGGAGGAGGGTAGATGTGTCTTGTCTCCCCTACCCTCCTGATCCCTTATTTTCCCCACTCCCACCTAGGGAGGACAAACAGGTTGGCAGGAGGAGGGTGGATGTGTCATGTCTCCCCTACCCTCCCGATCCCCTACCTACCCCGCCCCCACCCGGGAAAGACAAACAGGTTTGTTTTGTAGGAGGAGGGTAGAAGTATTGTTACCTTACCGTCCCGAAGCCCTACGTACCCCGCCCCCACCCGAGGTGGACAAACAGGAAAGAACCAATTGGATTTTGTTATCATAGATTTATATGGATAAAAGCTGAATTTGTTAAGGTTGCAGAAATGATAGAAATAGATGAAATTAGTGAATAAAATAATGATAGATTTGTCATAATATATATGTTATTAAATAGATTATGAGTTTAAGCTGAAAAGAATTATGTAAAAATATTCTTGCCCTGAAATTCCTGTCTCTCAGAACTGTTGTATTTCTCGATGTCACTCGATATTCCTGAAATTAAATTTACTGTTTTTGTATCATAAACTATAGTTTTATTTGAACAATTGAATTTATATCCCAGTTAAGTGAAAAGTGAACAAATTGTGGTTAACATTATATATTACAAAGAAAATATTAGCTCTCTCTCTCTCTCTCTCCCCCTTGACGAAATTATGTACCTGTAACCAATATCCCAATTAGATTTAAAATTGTTAACCTATATTAGGTATACTTATAAATACTATCAATATTATCCAATAATACATTTCTTAATAAAGACACAATTAGGTGAAATTACTGAAAAGAGATAAAGTATCAGTTTTCTTAACAGAGTATGAAATAGGACAGACGCTTTACTACCGAAAAAAACAAAATTATGTGTAACCATATCATTAGGTAGTTCGGAAAACAATTTCACAAGTTCAAGCCTTTTATTATTATTTTACTTATGCCATTTGCGCTTACTTACATCAATTAAGCCTTTGAGAAGCTTCATTAATTGGCTGCTTTATACGAAACTAGCTCCCTACCAGCACTGGCCCTTAACCTAAGGCAACTCGTAGCTGTGATAAGATGTTATAAGTGGATAAAAATCCTAATGTGGACCTCCGGATTATAACCATACCATCAGACCTTGTTGAGACGCCTTACGTGAAAATATTGATAAAAGATCTCCCTATGAATAACAAAAAATCGCTGGATAAAAAGCAGCAGAGATTAAGGAGCAAATAAAACAAGGAAGGGCCATTCTGCAGATAAGGAACCACAAATTGATTGATTATTGTAATACGAACGCATTGACAGAATGAGTGCTCCCAAAAATCGAAAAATTCAGATAAAAAGCAACTCAAACTGAAAGAGAAAGCAAATTGTTTATGTTGATCCAGAAAACCATCATTATCTGACTTTAATGACATCATAATTATATCGTATTATTGAATAACGAATCACACAATAATCTTCGTCCAGTTCCAGAATGATTAGCACAATATTTCTTAGCTATTTGGGTATGACAGGGAAGGGAATTATTAAAGGGAATGCAATGCAAGGGGGAAATATCTCTGGATAAAGAGAAAAAGAGAGAGGGAATAAGGGAAGAAGAAATAATTGTGTCCGGCAATAGCAGAATGTAGAATAAAAATGTATTTTGATATTGCAGGTGGCAAGGGTTAAGGAGAGAGAGAGAGAGAGAGAGAGAGAGAGAGAGAGAGAGAGAGAGAGAGAGATAAAACGGTGTTACATGGTAAATTGTTTGATAAGGGGAAACACCTCTCTCTCTCTCTGATTCTTAGGTGAG
>NC_087205.1:35540869-35543369 GCF_015104395.2 Macrobrachium nipponense
TTCTTATTTACAAAATAGAACGGACACAATTACAACTTCCTGGATGGACCACTCCATCACATCTCCCCAACTTCATGATTCCACTGTGACCTGCAACATTCGCTACGATCTTGCAACGGGCTACGGTCACATCCCTTTACAGGTGTCATTCAGTACCCCATCCCTCCCCACCGTGAACCCCCTAACTGATCACCCACCAGCTGTAAACTGGTATTTTAATAAAAAACCAACAGAAAACCAGATACTTTAGGGTGACCACGGAAACCGGGTTGCGCTCAATAGTTCAACCGCTAGACGCCTTACTTTGTATTAACACAAAATGTATAAATGACCACCACAGGAGAGATCTGAAAGAATTTTATTCGAACTTAATTTCCGCTATGCTTGCTCCCGGCAAGGCTACCTTTAGATTTCGTCAAGGTAATTCTCGTAATATACCTGGCTGGAATGACTTGGTTAAAGACACTGCATTACTGATGAGACAGAAGAGAGCGCAGTTCAAACTTGCTCTTAAGCACTGCAGATTAAATGAAAAACACCTAAGAGCCGATGCAGTGTCTAGACATTTAGAATCCGGTGATTATCCTCGACTTTGGAAAGACATTTAATCCCTAACTCCCAAAGTTAAAAAGCTATCACAGGGAGTAGGAGAAGCAGTCGGTGGCGAGGCTATGGCAAGGATGTGGGGCGATCACTTCAGCAATATCCTGAATTGCATAAATGATCAAGACTCCCGAAGGGATGTAGATAACCTCCTTACTGATAACATTCAATTTTATTTCGCAGATCGTATTACGCCAGGTAACATCAACGATGCCATAAACAGCCATTCTAATAACAAATCGCCCGGCTCCGATGGTCTTCCTGCAGAAGCTTTCAAATTCTGCCACCCAATAATCTACATTTTGCTAGCTTCCCTATCCGATGCATGCATAATTCATCAGTTTCTTTCAGACTCCCTACTCTTAGTTCACTTTATACAATTAATCAAAAACGAGCTAAAGGATTCAGCTGACCCTGGCAATTACCGGTCGACTGCGATCACAACAATCGCGTCGAAGGTAATTGAGTCGGTTCTTCTGATGAGACTTCTCCCTTTTCTCCACACCACTGACAACCAGTTCGGATTTAAAGCAAACCACTCAACCGACACCTGCATCTATATACTGAAAGAATTGCTGAACTATTACCTATCATCAGCCTCTCCTGTTTTCCTGTTTTGTAGATGTGAGAAAAGCATTTGACAGATTAAACTACCTGAAGCTCTTCCTGAAGCTGCAGAAAAGAGGCACACCTCTATATTTAATTGGTATCTTATATTGCTGGTTCTCCACACAGCAATTCTGTGTCAAATGGGTAACGTATTGTCGTACACCTTCGGTTGTCTAAACGGGCTTCGGCAACGGGGCATTCTCTCTCCATACCAGTTTAATTCGTACACTGATGCCCTGAATGTCAAACTGAACTCACTCCCAATCGGATGCACTATCATGAAACAACAATAAACAACCTCTGTTACGCCGACGATATGGTTCTTATTTCCCCATCAGTGAAAGGTCTCCAGCGACTCATCGACACTTGCCGCCAATATGCTGAGGAATTTGATATCCTACACAACGAAACCAAGACCCAGTGCATGTTGCTGCTCCCAAGATATTGCAGAAACAAAAATTTTCCTCGGAAATCATCGGCTGGAATTCGTGCACGAATTTCTGTATTTGGGTCACATCATCACGGACGACCTAAAAGATACGGCAGACATAGGACAGAGACTTCGTAAACAATGTGCAACTGGCAACATGATCGCAAGGAGGTTTGCCTTCTGTCACCGAGACATTACACTGCTGCTCTCCCGCTTATATTGCTATAGTATCTTTGGGTGCTCCCTCTGGACGAACTATACCTGAGAGACCATGATACGTATCACAGTTGTGCACAATGACATTTTGAGACGCCTCACAAACACTTTTCGCTACCACCCGCCACACAGATGTTCACAGAAAACCGCCTGGACAAGTTAAAAATCATTGTAAAGCGAACAATGTCCAGTCTGATAACCCGAGTGCGGAAGACCAACAATTCGCTCATACAAAGCATCCTAAGGAGTGAGGCAAGAAGATCTAAATTGTGGGAAAGGTGGAAAAATGGGCCGTTTGTGGTCCCTTAATGACTTAATCTGTCACTGCAAAGTGACATCTGCAGAATCTGTCATTATTATGTTACTGCGGTTTTGTTATTACTGATATTGTACTCTTTCATTATTATTGTGAATATTATCAATTTAGAAATTTTCTACATTCAAATTCTCGTGTTTAGCCCTCCGGACTTGAATACTGTAACCACCTAAGGTATTATTAATTTTAATGTTTTTTAAAATGACTCTCAATATTATTACTGTCATTACCATCATTATGATTACTATCATTTATACTACTTCAGCAACTGTATGGATATTACCGATTATTCATTTTTATATCATGTTATCTCATGTATCTAGATT
>NC_087205.1:35548369-35554160 GCF_015104395.2 Macrobrachium nipponense
ATTATAAAGTAACATCGTTCATGGCCTCCATTTTAGTAACTTATTGAGAGATCTGACCCACCAGTAATTAGTGTTTACCCCAGTAACGGCCGAGAGAGAGAGAGAGAGAGAGAGAGAGAGAGAGAGAGAGAGAGAGAGAGAGAGAGAGAGAGAGTTGTAGTCTAGTTTTCTATATAAATGTACAGAAGTGATGTATGTAATTTTGATGTACGAGAAATATCCTGTTAATATAATAACAAAAAATAATTAAGTCAGGAAATGATCTATGGGGTCTTGCTTTTGAATTTGGAGACCGAAAATTATAGCATTCTAATATTAGAGACCATTTGTGCTGGCACTCTCTCTCTCTCTCTCTCTCTCTCTCTCTCTCTTCTCTCTCTCTCTCCTCTCTCTCTCTCTCATTTAAAAAAGTGAACTTCATAAAGTAAACATCGTCACTCCATTTTAGTAACTTTATTGAGAGATCTGATACCTATAGTAATTAGTGTTTATCCCAGTAACGGCGCTTTTTCAGGAATAAAGTATTTTTGATGACGGTCAGAACCGCAGTAAAAAGGTATTGTAATTAAAATTGATACCATGGTATCATAATTTGAAGTGTATAAATATAAATTAAAGATTTTGTTTACCTTAGTGAATTTACATTTACATTTCAAGTGATTTACATTTATTTTCATGTTTTTGAGTAAATGTGTGCTCTTAGTGTTATTTGAATTATTTGTTTAATTCTTTCCGAATTTAATACTTTTACTTATTAATTTTGGTTTTCTTATCTAAAATCCAACCATTAATCAAGTTTTGTGTTTACAAGTGAGAAGTCATTTTTCTTCAAATAAAGTTGTATATTTTAATTATAAATCTAAAATTAATAAAAAAAAATGAATTCTTAAAAGTTTATATAGTAGTGGTTCATTTATTGGTCACCAGTGGTAGGAATAACTTTGTGAATAAGCTATGGGGATAAAAGATTTGTTCCTTAATTTTGCTGAAGTTACGCTAATTGAGGGAGTGATGCCCTTTGGCTAACTTTGATATATTATGTATTGACACCTCACAATTTTTTTGATAAACTAATACTATATTTTGATACCTCACATTGCTGATGCTAATTTTAAGGATCACTGTTGCTTTTAGACTATTCAGTAGTATTTTTCTTTTTTTATGAGAGTTCAGGTATCTGGCTGCAGTGAGATAAGTTTTGAATTCTATGATTAGTAACTGTAATGAACAGGTATTTGGAACACTTCGTGACAACAAATATACATATATACACACACACACACACACACACACACATATATATATATACACATATATAATATATATACATATATATATATATATATATATATATATACATCATATACATATATATATATATATATATATATATATATATATATATATATATATGTATATATATATATATATATATATATATATATATATATATATATATATATATATATATATATATATATATATATATATATATATATATATATATATATATAGTATATATGTATATATATATATATATATATATATATATATATTATATATAACTACTATATATATATATATATATATATATATATATATATATATATATATATATATATATATATATATATATATATTTGATATATACTATTTGATATAACCAAAATGAATAGTCAGTCACTCTTTGTTTGGGGAAATTCCAGGTAATATATCATCACGCGCTTTGATTTCAGAAAGCAAGGAATTATTTCCAAGGTTTCAGTTGATTGAATTTCATTTCAAGGTTGAAAACAAACTCCCTCTGCGATTTTCATAAAACCAACATTATGCAACAGAATTAAGACAGTAAATTAAATGAACTTGTGTGTGCGGGCATATGCGTGAATGTGTGTGCGTGTGTGTATGTGTGAGAGAGAGAGAAAGAGAGAGAGAGCGAGAGAGCATAATACTGAAAATCCCATATAATAAGCCTCATTCTTTTACCTCCCTCTCTCTCTCTCTCTCTCTCTCTCTCTCTCTCTCTCTCTCTCTCTCTGGGGAACTTGCGTGCATCATCGTAACCTACCGGCCTGGAAAGCCATTTTCGTTTAAATTCGACGAGAAAAATGGCCGTGTTTTATGTCTCTAATAAGCTTCCTCCTGACGCTGCTGCCCGTTTATAGGTCAGTAATATATATAAAAAAAACACTGTTATTAAACGTTTCTCTACACATGGAATGTCCGGGAAAATAAAATGATGATGAGAGTATCAGCAAAGAAGGCCATTATTAAGATTGGATCAGTTGATGAAGGCTTCCAGGATTTTGTAAATGCTTTTTGAAAATGAGTTTTTACTACGAAAATGAAGTAACGTTTCGCCTATGTAATCAGACAGAGTCTTATCTGTATTCTTCTTCAGTCGCGACTGTATTTATGAGAGATTAGATATCACTGCGTGAATATGGACGTGCAGTTTGTAAGGATATCTATACAGTTAATTCAGTTAATTTAGCCTTTATCTATGTATGTACATTCTTCTAAGCATTGAATCATTCAGTTACTACGTATGCTTTTTGTACATATACACACACATTATGTATATATATATATATATATATATATATATATATATATATATATATATATATATATATATACAGAAAGCAGAACGTCGCAACTGAATGATTCAATGCTTGGAAGGATATATATACATATATATATATATATATATATATATATATATATATATATATATATATATATATATATATATCTAACCACCCTTTTATTGAAACTACACAAATTGGAAATCCTTACCTGTTGTCAATGGTGCCCTCTGTCTGCAAACATGTCACTAGGCTATTAAGATCACGTAAGTACAAAAATATACTATTTATTACCCAAAGCAGATGTATATAAAATAGAACAAAATGATTAACAAGTCATAGTGACAAAAACCCAAATCTGCCCATAAAGAAAACTAGTATGTTATCATTCTACCCTCCTGACTAAGAATTCACTCCCAGACCCAGAATGTCTATCTTTTCATTGTATTAGTCAGGTTAGAGAATCCCGTCTCTAATACCATGGAATAGAACCCATCTGTAATAAAGATAATATTGGATAAAAAATACACTTCACACATCACTCTTTTCAAAAGTAATCTTAAGTAAAAGAATGTATTTCACACTTCTCTCTCTTTTCAAAGGTAACGGTTTTCTAAGTTCTAAAAAATATGTGCCATACCTTTTAGATGGAGTTTTCTCTCCCGACACCTGGCGTGTACCAAACTGACCTCTTTCTTCTCACCAAAAGGAATGTGGCTCTCACAAGTGCCCTGGTCGATTAGACCTGTAACATCCATACAAACGAATGTACATGCTTGACACACCCCAAGCTGTCTTGGCGACAAGACGAGCAGTCTCCCGATTAAAATGCTTACGTATCAAATTCCTTCATTCAAGAAAGCTGCCCCTACAGCTCAGTCTGTCTCCAAGCAAGACATGATATGTAATTCACTAACATTACACACTTGTAAGATGGCTCGGCCATCTATGTCCTTTGTGCAATCCTGTCGCACACCACATCAGCATCTAATGCACAATGTATCAATTTACCACATGACTTAGGGCTACCTCCGTTGCTGGAGCCCTTGTGCTTCATCGAATGCACAAAAGTTTAAGAACTCCTAGCGCACAAATTGTGATCAGTATAGCACCTAACATGATCATTAATATTGGTATTATGTAACGGTCACTAATGAAAGGCTCATCCTCATCACTAAGATAAGCAGAACTCGACGAATAGTTGTAGACGCAGTTTGAGTGCGTAAACCAACTCGAAACAACTCAGCATGCACCATTATTTAGCGTCTGCAACCCTCGTGAGTGTATTCAACACCCTCTCATCGCGAAACTGTAGATTTGACGTTTTCCACTGAAGGAAACGTGGTCACCCCCCCGTTGTCAAGGAAATATCCCGTGACTTCTACGCAAGTGCTACTCGCACCCGCCTCATCGAAGACTGTAGACTCCTGATTTATCCCAGAACGTATCCTGAGACGATATATTGAAGACATTCTCATCCTTTTGCAAAGGCAGTCCATAGAAACGCCATTCGTGTGTAGACTTGACTCGACCTCTGGTACTGTAGAACGAAGACGTTTCCATCGCCACCATCACGTAGAGTTGGGAATTCTCTAAAGTCATTATGTGTCCGTATTTAAAAGGTCTACATAATCATAAAATAACTAAAGTCTTGCTTTACCCCACGAATCCATCATTAATTAATATACTCAATCTGCTAGTTCCTCGCTAAACCAAATATAATCTTTACCCACTGAATCCTCACAAATAATTCCGTATCTGACAAACACGCTATCAAAAGAGAACCCATAATGTCTAACAGCAAAAACCCACCCCTTTTATTTTGTTTATATAACTAAACCTCCATAAAATATAATCCAACACCCCTTCTATCTAACTCCATACCGCGACAAATTATATCTCCTATCTAAAATAAAAATGATATTTAGAGCTTAACCCCCATTACATCTCTCGTAAGGAAAGAAAAAAGGCAAAAAGAAAAAGAAATAAGTTAATAACAACAATAATAAGTGAACTTTCCCCCATTACACAGCGCACATAAGAGAAAAGGAAACATATATAATTCAATATCTTTCCCAAAACGGAATGTGTACCGTTACGGAATTTGCTACCGCAGCAATCCCATCGATCAGAAACGACCGGAAAAGAATCCCCTTATACGATACATTCCCGTGGAATGCCATAATCAACATCTACGAGAATAGTGCAATTCCCCGAGTAATCAACTCCAAAGGGAAAAATCCGCAACCGGATTCATTACAGCATCATTAGCAAAAAATCCACCTGTGAACACCTCAGGTGCTTCGAACTGCAGCATAGTCAGACTTGCAACACCAGAAACTCATGATTCTCAAAAAAAATTTTCTATACTGAAACCACATCAGCACATTTCACAAAACTATCTCCAGGATATGACCAAGGTGCTCCAAAATTATCTCGAAGACATAACTCTCCCAAACGATACTGCCCAATTATATAAAAAATTATCACCTATTTGGGATAAAAAACTATGGTAAACTCACAATTCCATAATCATATACCACCAAAAAAAGAAAGTCACCCTCAAGTATTAATGCCATCTCCTTATATATATATATAAATCAAACACATCTTAATAATAACAACCACTCCAGTGATATAAAAATATTTCCGCCATTTAATTAATAACCCCACACAAAAAAAAATCATTCCCCCCAAAAAAAACTGTCCTTAAATCCTAACTCCCCACGACATTTTCCAAATGATATAAACCCCAATGTCATCTATTCGGCTCGTGAAACCCCAAAAATTTAGCCCCAAATATCATACACACAGGAATAATCACATGTTTATCATCATGTTTCTCAGCTAAAACAAAAATTTGCCATATTACAACAACTTCCCACGTAAAATATTAACCCCGAAATCTTACGCCAAAACGCTGCAGATTTGCGCATAATAAGAAAAAAACAATAGAAGGAAATATTGCGCCACAATATATTAGTCACCACAACCAATTCTTTTCAATTTAGAGATATGTGTTAACCTCGACTGACCTGTTTTTTCCTCTTAGGCTACATATCTGTTTCCAATTTTCTCTTCAATGACTTTAAAAGGACCTTCAAACTTCGGGCCTAATTTGTAATTTAGTTCATTTCTCATGCTAAGTTTTAAAAATACCTTGTCTCCGACATTGATCTTGGGATCAAATGTTTTACTATTAC
>NC_087205.1:35559660-35567160 GCF_015104395.2 Macrobrachium nipponense
AGAGAGAGAGAGAGAGTTGTAGTCTAGTTTTCTATATATGTACAAGAAGTGATGTATGTAATTTTGATATACGAGAAATATCCTGTATATATAATAACAATAATTAAGTCAGGAATGATCTATGGGGTCTTGCTTTTGATTGGAGACCGAAAATTATAGCATTCTAATATTAGAGACCATTTGTGCTGGCACTCTCTCTCTCTCTCTCTCTCTCTCTCTCTCTCTCTCTCTCTCTCTCATTAAAAAAGTGAACTTATAAAGTAACATCGTTCACTCCATTTTAGTAACTTATTGAGAGATCTGATACCTATAGTAATTAGTGTTTATCCCAGTAACGGCGCTTTTTCAGGAATAAAGTATTTTTGATGACGGTCAGAACCGCAGTAAAAAGGTATTGTAATTAAAATTGATACCATGGTATCATAATTTGAAGTGTATAAATATAATAAAGGATTTGTACCTTAGTGAATTTACATTTACATTTCAAGTGAATTTACATTTAATTTTCATGTTTTGAGTAAATGTGTGCTCTTAGTGTTATTTGAATTATTTGTTTAATTCTTTCCGAATTTAATACTTTTACTTATTAATTTTGTTTCTTATCTAAATCCAACCATTAATCAAGTTTTGTGTTTACAAGTGATAGTAATTTTTCTTCAAATAAAGTTGTATATTTTAATTATAAATCTAAAATTAAAAATGAATTCTTAAAAAGTTTATATAGTAGTGGTTCATTTATTGGTCACCAGTGGTAGGAATAACTTTGTGAATAAGCTATGGGGATAAAAGATTTGTTCCTTAATTTTGCTGAAGTTACGCTAATTGAGGGAGTGATGCCCTTTGGCTAACTTTGATATATTATGTATTGACACCTCACAATTTTTTTGATAAACTAATACTATATTTTGATACCTCACATTGCTGATGCTAATTTTAAGGATCACTGTTGCTTTTAGACTATTCAGTAGGATTTTTCTTTTTTTATGAGAGTTCAGGTATCTGGCTGCAGTGAGATAAGTTTTGAATTCTATGATTAGTAACTGTAATGAACAGGTATTTGGAACACTTCGTGACAACAAATATACAATATATACACACACACACACACACACATATATAATATATATATATATATATATATATATTATATATACATATATATATATATATATATATATATATACTATACATATATATATATATATATATATATATATATATATATATATATATATATATATACTATATATATATATATATTATATATATATATATATATATATATATATATATATATATATATGTATATATATACTATATATATATATATATATTATATATATATATAAATATATCTATATTATATATATATATATATATGTATATGTATATATATATATATATATATATATATATATATATATAAACATATAAATATATATATATATATATATATATATATAGTATATATGATATTATATATATATACTATATTTGATCATGAACCAAAATGAATAGTCAGTCACTCTTTGTTTGGGGAAATTCCAGGTAATATATCATCACGCGCTTTGATTTCAGAAAGCAAGGAATTATTTCCAAGGTTTCAGTTGATGAATTTCATTTCAAGTTGAAACTCCCTCTGCGATTTTCATAAAACCAACATTATGCAACAGAATTAAGACAGTAAATTAAATGAACTTGTGTGTGCGGGCATATGCGTGAATGTGTGTGCGTGTGTGTATGTGTGAGAGAGAGAGAAAGAGAGAGAGAGCGAGAGAGCATAATACTGAAAATCCCATATAATAACCTGACCTCATTCTTTTACCTCCCTCTCTCTCTCTCTCTCTCTCTCTCTCTCTCTCTCTCTCTCTCTCTGGGGAACTTGCGTGCATCATCGTAACCTACCGGCGTGGAAGCCATTTTCGTTTAATTCGACGAGAAAAATGGCCGTGTTTTATGTCTCTAATAAGCTTCCTCCTGACGCTGCTGCCCGTTTATAGGTCAGTAATATATATAAAAAAACACTGTTATTAAACGTTTCTCTACACATGGAATGTCCGGGAAAATAAAATGATGGGGAGAGTATCAGCAAAGAAGGCCATTATTAAGATTGGATCAGTTGATGAAGGCTTCCAGGATTTTGTAAATGCTTTGAGAAAATGAGTTTTTACTACGAAAATGAAGTAACGTTTCGCCTATGTAATCAGACAGAGTCTTATCTGTATTCTTCTTCAGTCGCGACTGTATTTATGAGAGAAATTATAGATATCACTGCGTGAATATGGACGTGCAGTTTGTAAGGATATCTATACAGTTAATCAGTTAATTTAGCCTTTTATCTTTTATGTACATTCTTCTAAGCATTGAATCATTCAGTTACTACGTATGCTTTTTGTACATATACACACACATTATGTATATATATATATATATATATATATATATATATATATATATATATATATATATATATATATATATATATATATATATATATACAGAAAGCAGACGTCGCAACTGAATGATTCAATGCTTGGAAGGATATATATCATATATATATATTATATATATATATATATATATATATAGATATATATATAATATATATATATATATATATCTAACCACCCTTTTATTGAAACTACACAAATTGGGAAATCCTTACCTGTTGTCAATGGTGCCCTCTGTCTGCAAACATGTCACTAGGCTATTAAGATCACGTAAGTACAAAAATATACTATTTATTACCCAAAGCAGATGTATATAAAATGAACAAAATGATTAACAAGTCATAGTGACAAAAACCCAAATCTGCCCATAAAGAAACTAGTATGTTATCATTCTATCCTCCTGACTAAGAATTCACTCCCAGACCCAGAATGTGTCTATCTTTTCATTGTATTAGTCAGGTTAGAGAATCCCGTCTCTAATACCATGGAATAGAACCCATCTGTAATAAAGATAATATTGGATAAAAATACACTTCACACATCACACTTTTCAAAGTAATCTTAAGTAAAAGAATGTATTTCACTTCTCTCTCTTTTGAAAGGTAACGGTTTTCTAAGTTCTAAAAAATATGTGCCATACCTTTTAGATGGAGTTTTCTCTCCCGACACCTGCGTGTACCAAACTGACCTCTTTCTTCTCACCAAAAGGAATGTGGCTCTCACAAGTGCCCTGGTCGATTAGACCTGTAAAACATCCATACAAACGAATGTACATGCTTGACACACCCCAAGCTGTCTTGGCGACAAGACGAGCAGTCTCCCGATTAAAATGCTTACGTATCAAATTCCTTCATTCAAGAAAGCTGCCCCTACAGCTCAGTCTGTCTCCAAGCAAGACATGATATGTAATTCACTAACATTACACACTTGTAAGATGGCTCGGCCATCTATGTCCTTTGTGCAATCCGGTCGCACACCACATCAGCATCCGTTGCTGGAGCCCTTGTGCTTCATCGAATGCACAAAAGTTTAAGAACTCCTAGCGCACAAATTGTGATCAGTATAGCACCTAACATGATCATTAATATTGGTATTATGTAACGGTCACTAATGAAAGGCTCATCCTCATCACTAAGATAAGCAGAACTCGACGAATAGTTGTAGACGCAGTTTGAGTGCGTAAACCAACTCGAAACAACTCAGCATGCACCATTATTTAGCGTCTGCAACCCTCGTGAGTGTATTCAACACCCTCTCATCGCGAAACTGTAGATTTGACGTTTTCCACTGAAGGAAACGTGGTCACCCCCCCGTTGTCAAGGAAATATCCCGTGACTTCTACGCAAGTGCTACTCGCACCCGCCTCATCGAAGACTGTAGACTCCTGATTTATCCCAGAACGTATCCTGAGACGATATATTGAAGACATCTCATCCTTTGCAAAGGCAGTCCATAGAAACGCCATTCGTGTGTAGACTTGACTCGACCTCTGGTACTGTAGAACGAAGACGTTTCCATCGCCACCATCACGTAGAGTTGGGTTCTCTAAAGTCATTATGTGTCCGTATTTAAAAGGTCTACATAATCATAAAATAACTAAAGTCTTGCTTTACCCCACGAATCCATCATTAATTAATATACTCAATCTGCTAGTCAAATATTAAAAATTCCTCGCTAAACCAAATATAATCTTTACCCACTGAATCCTCACAAATAATCCCGTATCTGACAAACACGCTATCAAAAGAGAACCCATAATGTCTAACAGCAAAAACCCCTTTTATTGTTTATATAACTAACCTCCATAAAATATAATGCCAAACACCCCTTCTATCTAACTCACATACCGCGACAAATTATATCTCCTATCTAAAATAAAAATGATATTTAGAGCTTAACCCCCATTACATCTCTCGTAAGGAAAGAAAAAAAGGCAAAAAGAAAAAGAAATAAGTTAATAACAACAATAATAAGTGAACTTTCCCCCATTACACAGCGCACATAAGAGAAAAGGAAACATATATAATTCAATATCTTTCCCAAAACGGAATGTGTACCGTTACGGAATTTGCTACCGCAGCAATCCCATCGATCAGAAACGACCGGAAAAGAATCCCCTTATACGATACATTCCCGTGGAATGCCATAATCAACATCTACGAGAATAGTGCAATTCCCCGAGTAATCAACTCCAAAGGGAAAAATCCGCAACCGGATTCATTACAGCATCATTAGCAAAAAATCCACCTGTGAACACCTCAGGTGCTTCGAACTGCAGCATAGTCAGACTTGCAACACCAGAAACTCATGATTCTCAAAAAAAATTTTCTATACTGAAACCACATCAGCACATTTCACAAAACTATCTCCAGGATATGACCAAGGTGCTCCAAAATTATCTCGAAGACATAACTCTCCCAAACGATACTGCCCAATTATATAAAAAATTATCACCTATTTGGGATAAAAAACTATGGTAAACTCACAATTCCATAATCATATACCACCAAAAAAAGAAAGTCACCCTCAAGTATTAATGCCATCTCCTTATATATATATATAAATCACCATCTTAATAATAACACCACTCCAGTGATAAAAATATTTCCTCCATTTAATTAATAACCCCACACAAAAAAAAAATCATCCCCCCCAAAAAAAACTGTCCTTAAATCCTAACTCCCCACGACATTTTCCAAATGATATAAACCCCAATGTCATCTATTCGGCTCGTGAAACCCCAAAAATTTAGCCCCAAATATCATACACACAGGAATAATCACATGTTTATCATCATGTTTCTCAGCTAAAACAAAAATTTGCCATATTACAACAACTTCCCACGTAAAATATTAACCCCGAAATCTTACGCCAAAACGCTGCAGATTTGCGCATAATAAGAAAAAAAACAATAAAAGGAAATAAAAGAGAAAAAAAAACATAAAAGCATCTCGCCACCAAATTGCAAAAAAACAGCCAAGAAAAAAAAGAAGAAAAAAAATGCAATTGCGCGACAATATATTAGTCACCACAACCAATTCTTTTCAATTTAGAGATATGTGTTAACCTCGACTGACCTGTTTTTTCCTCTTAGGCTACATATCTGTTCCAATTTTTCTCTCAATGACTTTAAAAGGACCTTCAAACTTCGGGCCTAATTTGTAATTTAGTTCATTTCTCATGCTAAGTTTTAAAAATACCTTGTCTCCGACATTGATCTTGGGATCAAATGTTTTACTATTACTCTTCTGTACCATATCTCTGGTTGCGGATTCGAGATTACGGCTGAGACAAGCATGTCTCTCTCTCGCTGTGGATACCAACACCTCGATCGTATCCTCCCCATGATGAGGTATAGTTAGCAAATTAAATGTGCCTCGTGCTGGACAACCAAACAAAGCTTCAAATGGGGACATTTTAATGAAATCACTAACCATAGTGTTATTACTATGTCTAACAACATCAACATATCTGTCCCAATTCTTCTCATTACCACCTACAGTTTACCTGAGAGCCTCGAGCACTTTCCTGTTTGCTCGTTCGCACAACCCATTAGCCTCGGGTCTGTATGGAATAATTGTTACTTTCTGTATCCCTATGACTTCAGCCAAACATTCCAAGGTTTTGTTCACAAATTCTCTCCCATTGTCGGTTAATAGAACTTCGGGTGAGCCATATCTGCAAATGATACCATTGAAAAATGCTATGGCTACTTCTTCGGCTGTTTTATGTTTAAGTGGGAAAATTTCTACTATCCTTGTAAGTTCATCTATTATCATTAACAAGTACATGTTCGCATACCTAGACTCACAAAAATTCCCCTGGATATCCATATGTATTCTCTGAAAAGGTCTACTCGGTATAGGATACGATCCTAATTTGCATGAAGTTGTCCTTGCAGGCTTACATGTGTTGTACACCGTACAATTCCTTACAAAATTTTCCACATCTTTCCCCATGTTTTTCCAAATGTATTTAGCACGAACCTCATCATACGTTTTTTCTATTCCCAAGTGTGGACTACCGAACCTGCAATGAACTATATCCAAAACCACTGGAATTAGGACCTTCAGAATTACGATCTGTGTCGTATCTCCTTTACTTTCACTGGCTCTCAACTTATATTTAATTTTCCTAACCAATAGATTACCTTCTAACTCCAAACCCGAAAAAGGCAACTTATAACGTTTCCTAACTAATTCCCCTCTTAGAAACGCTTTTGCCTCTGCTAAAATCTCGTCAGCAACTACGTTAAATTTGCCCTCTATATATTTAAGCTTTGCATCAAAATCTCTGATAGTTAAAAACCATCGAGCTCTTTTAGGCGACAAATCGGGTTTATTAAAAAGATCCAGTAATGGCTTGTGGTCTGTAAGAACTTCTACTTTATTCCCCATCAGTAACATTTTAAAATGAACTAAGCTCGGCACTATTGCAAAGGCTTCTTTATCTATAGTGGCCATGGACTTCTCGTAGCTCCCCTTTGTCCTGAACTTTCTGCTATAAAAAGCTATAGGAATGGATTTCCCATCGAACTTTTGCATAAGGCAAGCACCTATACCTTCCTGGCTTGCATCAGTCACTAATGTAAAAGGTTCGCTAAAATCTGGAAACTTCAAAACAGGGGGATTCATTGGTGCGTCCTTGAGCTTTTGAAAACTCTCCGCCTGGGGTTCCTTCCGTTGAAATTGAACGTCTTCCCGCAATACATCAGTTAGGGGAGCTGCTATATTAGAGAACCCTTTCACAAACCTCCTGAAGAAACCGGCGATACCCAGGAATGACTTAATCTCTTTCTTTGATCTGGGGGCGCGAAAATTCGCTATTGCTTTGACTTTATCGTCATTTACTCTAACCCCTCCCTTAGATATGACGTGGCCTAGATATGTGATCTGCTTTTTCAAGAACGAGCACTTGGCTAGCTTAATTTTCAACCCCGCTAATCTAAGCCTCCTAAGTACTTCTGTAAGCACTTCCAGGTGTTGCGCGATCGTGTCTGTTGCGACCAGGATGTCATCCATATACACAAAAACATTTTTGCCCAATAACC
>NC_087205.1:35569660-35599660 GCF_015104395.2 Macrobrachium nipponense
AATTATATATATATATCTATAGATATATATAAATATTATATTATCTTATTATAATATATATTATATATGTACTATATATTTATAATTCTTTTTTCCCACCGTTATCCCTACATTAAGGGGTCGGCTGCCCGATGCGCCTTCTCCACAGCCTTCTATTAAATGCATCCTCCTCCACTAAACCTCTTCTCTCCATACCTTCCTTCACTTTACCTCACCCTCTAATTCTCTCGATCGTCTTCCTCTAACAGGTTCCTCCTAAGCCATTTTCACTCCCTCCTCTTTATCCATTCTCAGCACATGCCCATGCAATCATAAATCATGCCTCTCTTATCATATCTGTAATCTTTGCTAAGCCTGCTATTCTCATTCCGTCATTTTCCAATCTCTCAAGCAGCGATATTCCCATAACTTACCTCAGAATTTTCATCTCTGTTCTCTCAAGCTTAACTTTCTTTTCTTCTTAGACCCCATGTTTCTTATACATACATTAACACTGGTCTTATCACTGTGCTGTAGATCTTGACTTTCAGCTTGACTGACATTTTCTTATCACACTACTCCAGCTACACCTCTCCACTTCCCCCATGTAGCTTTTATCCTACTGTCAACCTCATTCTTCATTTTACTTAAAGCTCCCTTCACCTCTGTATCCTGTATTTCCATCACAGGTCGCGCTGCCCTCTGTGCTTCCCCTATCTCTTCTCTCTCATTTTTCGTATTTAAAAGTTGTTAAGATACTCTCTCCATCTCTTCTTAATGTCTTCATCCCTATGCAATATATTTCCATCTCTATCCTTGATGACATCCAATTTACCCACATCCTCTCTCTGCTTTTTCCTCAGGTATGAAATCTTACAGATATCCTTTTCTCCTCTTGTTCCCAGTCTTTCATTCAACTGCTCTGCTGCTCTTCCAATAGCCATACCTACCCTCCTTCTCATATCTCTGTCTACTCTGTACTGTTCCTCTGCATCCTGTGCATGCCTTACTTCCCAGTCCTTAAATACTTTTGATTTTCTTTTAATTGATTCTTGCACCTCTCCATTCCACCAACACTTTTCTCCTCTCAACACTCCATATCTGTTAGTTCTTCACCCTAGTTCCTCTGCTTCTCCCGCACATATTTCTCTCATGTCTGCCTAGATATTTTCTGCTTTGTTACCTTGTCAAAATTCTACATTCCCCCCTCTAGCCATCTCTCTCTCACAGTCCTCCTAAATTGGTCCCAAATCTTAATTCTAGATCTCCTTTTTTCTCTTTTTGACTTTATTACTTCTCATTTTCAAATCCATCACCACCAACCTATGTTGTTTAACACACGCTTCCCTCAAGATTGCTTTGTAGTTTGTCGCATTGCTTTTGTCAACTCTTCAAATCAGGATGCAATCTATTTAGCTTTGTACTCCTCCACTTTCGTAAGTTATCAAGCACTTCCCCAACTTCTGAAACCATGTGTTCATATATGCCAATGCAAAACTCTGAGCCATCTCAATATGTAATCCCCATCTTCATTTCCGATTCCAAACCCATGGCCTTAGTGTACCTTCTGATACCCATCTCTCTTCTCTTTTCACACCCTGCCATTCATATCAGCTCATATTATTAGTTTTCCCCTCTTTCACTGTTCTAATGGCAGCCCCAAATTCTTGTCTAAATACTTTTTCTCTTGCTCTTGGTACCACATATGAGGAGCGTATGCTAATATTATATTTACTACTTTGTCCACTATTATTATTTGAATCTCTAAAAGCTTAACATTTACTCTCTTTACTTCTACCACTTTTGCCTTCCAGCTGTTACTATAATTCCAACTCCATTTCTTCCCTCTCGTGACCCGCTGTAATAGAGTTTATACCCATTTCCTGTCTCTATAGTTCCACTCCCTTTCCACCTAGTCTCTGCACACACAAGAAATCTATCCTCCTTCTCTCCATCACATCTACTATATATCTCCTTCACTTTACCTGTTAGAGTGCCTACGTTCCACGTACCTGCTCTTTCACTAACGTCTTTGGCCGCAGTCGTGAACCCTGCGGAACCCCTCGCCCATTTATCACGCCAGTAGGGGGATTCTGACCCCTGTTGCTTACAGGGGACGCCCTAGCCGGATTCATAGTCTTTAAAACATCAAGCATGGTTTATTGTTTGGCAAAGTGGTTTTCACGACCGCATGCCCTTGCTGGCATCAACCACAGTTATTGGCATGTAGCGGCCTCCCCAAGGTCGTAACACACACACACATAAACACACACACACACACACACACACACACACACACACACACATATATATATATATATATATATATATATATATATATATATATATATGTGTGTGTGTGTGTGTGTGTGTGTGTGTATGCATATATATATATATATATATATATATATATATATATATATATATAATATAATATATATAATATATACACACACATATATATATGCATACGCATGTATGTATGAATGTATGTATGCTCCTATAAATGTCGCATTCGTAATACTACTTATAGCAACACAACAACAAAGTAATTTAAAGCTGAGACAAGCAGTGGAGAAAATAAAAGAGAGAGAGAGAGAGAGAGAGAGAGAGAGAGAGAGAGAGAAAAAAATAAAAACCTAAGCCACGCCTATGAATGACATCCAGGCCAAAAGCGATCGTACGGGTAATCGCGAGACAATTAAGGAGAAATATAAGAATCCGGTTTCGGACGAAGCGCCGAAATCGGGAAATGTCCCGGGGCGTATTCCCTTGGCCTTTGACCTATAACCCGGAATGGTTAAAGGTGGACGATTAGTTTGTGATTCGGGACTATGCCAAGGTTCTTATGGTTCTCCTGAGAGAGAGAGAGAGAGAGAGAGAGAGAGTTCTTACCAAAGTAAGAGTGTTTTGATATTGGGACTTCATGAGTAACCGCTAGCATATACGCTGGGAGAGAGAGAGAGAGAGAGAGAGAGCGAGAGAGAGAGAGAGAGAGGAGGTCAATAAATTATATACTAAAATCTTCATTCGTATTTGTATACTAGAATATCTATGTTCCTGTTTACTAGGAAGTTGTCGACATTTTGTCATTGTCTATAATACAATTGTCAAATAAAAACAGCTAATAATATCGAAATGTATAGTAATAATAATAATACTAAAAGAGACGAAAATCTCCATATAATAATAATAGAAGAATTTACCAAACGGTTAAAAAAATGATAGAACCGCAGATTTTATTTCAGCATGAAAAAAAAAGGCCGGGGGCGGGGGGGGGGGTGGGTGTCGCACTGACACAGAAGAGCAAAAGGCAAATTCGGTCGCTTTATGTAGGCGCAGAACTGACAATGACTTTTAAAGCGGAAGGTATTATCGACTTTTATCGTGAAACCAGACGGATTTTGGCGTGTTAGTTTGTGTGTGTCTGTGTGTGTGAGAGAGAGAGAGATAGAGGTTGCTAAAAGTGATAATGGCAGGTAGTGGGCAGCACGAGAGAGAGAGAGAGAGAGATTAGTAAATATATCGATAAAGACAGATAGCAAGTAAGAGGAGAGAGAGAGAGAGAGAGAGAGAGGAGAGAAGAGGAGAAACGAGAGAGAGAAGGAGAGAAAGAAGAGGGGGGGGAGAGAGAGAGAGAGAGAGATTTCTGTTAAACCGCAGAGAGAGAGCGAGACATGTTTTTGACAAGTCTCATAGAAAGAGCGATGCATAATTTTAATATACCTGAAATATAGAGAGGCAGAGAGAGACAAACAGACAGAGACAGAGTCGGAGATAGAAAGAGCACAAGCGTAATACTGCGGTTTCGGGGAATTGAGAGGTCTTCCGATCTTCCCTAAGCCGCACCCAATTCCTCGGACAATCTATCTGCGCGAGTATCATTCTGACCAATCGGCGGACGATCGTGCAAAAAGAAGAAGAAGAAGAAGAAGAAGAAGAAGAAGAATATCTGGGGAAACTTCCCCAATAAGCCTCGAGACGCTCTTCTCAGAATATAATGTCCAGGAGAAGGTTTTAAGAAATAGAAGGGGAAAAGCTTGTGGTAGAGGTGCAGGATTTCGAAATGGGACTGAAGGTTGGGAGATTAATGACGAGGAAAACCTGAAATATATCGATAGGAAAGTAAAGATAGGTCGTAAGTAATGAAAAACAATGGAAAAGGCATTGATTTTCAAGAGCATAAAGACTTAAAAAATGAAAGCAAGAATTAGCAAATTTCAGGAGTAATGAGGAGGGAGATCTAAAATTAATCAGTAGGAAACTAAGAATATGACGTATATAATTTAAAATAAAAAGAAATTAAAAGTAAAGAAAATTAAGTATAAAATAAAATTAAGATCTAAAAATTAGGATATTAAACATGAAAATACTGAAAGACAATTAAAAGAATCCCACGAGAGGGAAAATAAAAACTTTTAAAAACTAAAGCATAAAAAAATAAAAATTAAATTAAAAGAATTCTAAAAGAGGGATAAGAAAAAGAAAAAATGAAACAAAAGGTAACAGAATCCCAGGGAACAGGAAATCACCAGAGTCAGTATTATCAAGAAAATCTCTCACTGCCGAAATTTCAGGGACGGGCAGACGAAAAATTGGACCCGAGGTGGACCAGAGGAAAACGGATGAACTCTGGTGAAAAAAATGTGGACAGGGTGACACGTCAATGAAAGGCCTAAAATAAAAAGAATGTTTAAATATCACTTTTAATTTACAATATTATGTATAGGATTTCAAAAAATGAATTAAGAGGGGTTAGGATTGGAGAATATTTTTGAAAGGGACTTTTAAGAAGGAACCAAGAACTGTGCACTGTCATTGGAACATCTAATTTGGGTCAAAGGCGAAGCACTAAGACCTATTAAGTCATTCAGTGCTGAATTAGGAGTAAAAAGTTTTGAAAGGGGCAACAGGAGGAAAACCTCGCTTTGCACTATGAATCAGTTGCACAGAGAAAGTGAAACGTAAGATGGAAGAAAGAGGGTATGAGCGGAGGTACAGAAACAGGTGTATTGACGTCTCTGCCACTTATGGGACTGTGTACTATCAGTCTTAAATGCTAGGCCCTTTAACTTATTCAGGGATTGGTTTTAATGGTTGTCATTTTTTTCCAACATCTAATTCATCATTTACATAATTTCCCGCTTCCAACTTGTTTGCCAGCAGATATATGATAATTGCAGAAGGGCCTCCATATAAATTTCCAAGAACTTTGCATATAAAACTCATGAATGAAAGTACATTAACATCCCTCTGGTGCCCCTCACGAAAATTCCCGCATATACAGCCATAATTCTAAAGCCCCGACCCGATCAGAGAAATGTTCATAATGAATACCATTAGTTTAATGAAAGTCTATACTCCATCGTCAATGAGTGGATTTCTTTCTGCCGGCGCCAACCTCATCAACATAACATAATCGGATAACATAATGGGCAGCACGGGGAATCCGTCCCGTAAGCGGCTTTGCAAGAGACAAATGAGGATTGCTGCGCAATAAATGATATCCTAAAGTCTGAATGTGTGGTTCCACTTCGAAAGGGTTGGATCGCTTTCGACGACCACTGCGCTGGGCGAGTTTCTGTCCGGGAATCTGAAGCCTTCAGGTATAAACTTCTAGACTTCCCGACTTGTGGGGAAACTTGTGAGATCTGGAGTTGTAAGGTGAGCTTAGATTTTCTGGAAGTTACGTGGAAACTCAGATGTTATTATTAATTGTATTGAAAGTGGTCTGCTTTCGGTAGGTAATTTAAGCAAAATAATTATCAATGACTATAATATTGAATGTAATTTTCTGTTTTCCATCGGTAAATTAAGTAAAATGAATATCATTCACTGTAACACTCGCATAATTTTCTACTTTCTTTAGTCATATCAAGCAAAATAATTATATACCAATCGATACCGAACATAATTTTCCACATTCCATAGGTGAATCAAGCAGAACAGTTACCATCATCTATGTGTTTTGAACATATATCTTCATATTCCATAGACAAATAAGACAAAATAAATATTATTGCCTATGGATATTGAAAATGATTTTCTACTCTCCATAAGCAATACAAGCAAAATAAATGTTATTAACAACAATATTGAACATAATTGAACATTTATAGGTCCAGCAGCAATGTTAAAGCGAAAATTGTATTCTACCCACGTTATCATGAAACTTTGAAAGAGACTGCAATATTAAGAGTAAAATATAATTTCATTGTCGTATTTTCTCAGATTCACAAACTTCAAACGTCAAGGCACTGAATATCAAAACATGTGGGAATTATGAATTCACACGGTGCTCATTAGAATAAAGGGAGCTAATGTCTCTTTACCATAAGATTTAACATTCCTGTATTATGATATCGTGAAGTGAAGAGCACTTAATATTTACTACGAATTTCTCACCTCGAAGAGAAAAGGCATAAAACAGGAAAACAGACAGAGGATCCCTGACTTGTCTCTGAGCAAGAAATGAAGAAAATAAAACGTAGCAGAGAAAAATGGCTGTATGAGTAATATTCCAGGCACGAATTTAGCTTGCAATTTACAGACACTATAACTTGCCTCGAGAAATAATATTTTTGAGCTTTTGATATTTTTTGGAGGAGTAAGGTCTGGCCAGGGAGGGGTGATGGGGGATGGGGTGCGGGTGGGGCCTTCTAGGAGGTTGTTGGGATGATGAAGATGGGGGGAGGGGGTGGTGGTGGATTCAGGAGGATTTTACTGAGAGCAAGAAATGTCTTCGAGATAAAGACAAGAATTTGAATTCGTTATTCAGTTCATCCCTCGTCATCTCGTTATTGGCTCGACGTAAAAATATATTCCACGCTTTCTTTTAGATTTGTATTTTCACATTCATGCACACGAATGTGAAATATCGAGGTAAATATAATGTATCACATTATCATTTAGCTTTTTACTTCATTCACTTGTATCACATTTTTTATTACTTCACTTAGACATCTGGGTAAATATTGATCATTGCATGGGACTTAACACATTAAAACACACATACAGGGTGATTCGAAATTAGAGCCCCTCCCTCTACAGCATAAACTAAAATTGATATGGACAAAAACAAAAGTAATTCAGAACAGGTATTTATTTAAGTTTCTCTCTGGAGTATTTAATATTTTGTGTGGCCTCCATCTGCCTGTATCACAGCCTGCATTCTTGAGGGGTATGATTTCAGCAAATCGCAAAAAAGCTGAGACTCAAACTCCATTTCCCTGAGCACTTCGGTCACCTCTCTTCGCAGGTCGTTGAAGCTTGGTATACCATCATAGTTCACTGTGCGTGCTTCAACACGATCCTTTAAGATACTACCAATGTTTTCACACACATTAAGGTCAGGGGAGCTACATGGAAATTCACTTGATGAGAAGAAATCGATACCACTGTTTCGAAGCAGCTCCTGTTGCTGAAGAGCCTTGAAACATGGTGCCTTATCATGCAAAAATGTGACTTCTTCAATAGATAACACATTTTCAGGATCTTTGAGGAAAGGAAATACTCCACCAGTAAGCACAGTTTCTTTGAAGTATTCACCATTCCATGGCTGTCCTTTTTCTTTGATGTTCCACATTAACCGTTTGGCTGTGAAACAGAGAAGCATTCCCAAACATTTAGGAAATTTCACAACTTGCTGATAACGCACATTATTGCCGATATCGCCCAACTTTGCAGCCCAAATGATGTCATTTTTATGATTTGGCTTCCTGACTGTGTAAATGAAGAATTCATCTGATGTGGCAACATATAGAAAGTCAGCTTCATCCCAATCTTTAAGAAATGACCCACAAAACCATGCACGGTCTTCTCTTTGTTGCTGAGTGATGTTGGGCTTGCTGATTACATGAAATGGCTTGATACCAAATTTTTTCAACTTATGATATACAGCACTATAACTTCTCTTCTTTCCCCTTTTTGTTTCTAGTTCAAGCGCCAATTTACGAAAAGACTTTCCCTGGTCTACCCACTGCCTCAGCTATGATGTCTTTTGACTCCTGAGAACAGACTTCAGGCCTTCCAAGATTCTCACTCTTTTTGCGATGAGGCATATGAATTTTTGTTCCAGTTTCTTTTAACAAAGGATTCGGTCAATCCATCTGATTTCCTCCGAGTGGTTGGCCATGGCTGTATCTAACTCCATCACTCAGTCTGAAAATACAAGAAATGTAAAATTAAAAATAGCTTAAAAGGAACTTAAGATAATGTACTTGGAGATAGGCTATATATATATATATATATATATATATATATATATATATATATATATATATATATATATATATATATATATATTTGAGAGATACGCACTAACCTACAAATACACACACAAACACACAGACACACAGACACACACACACTACACACACACACATATATATATATATATATATATATATATATATATATATATATATATATATATATATACTCGGAGAGAGAGAGAGAGAGAGAGAGAGAGAGAGAGAGAGAGAGAGGGGGGGGGTGGGGGGAGGCCGAGGAATTTATATATTGACATTTATTTCAAAACTGATGCTTATAAGCGTTCAGAAAAAAACATATACTCCAGTAAAACAACTGCTATTCTTTGAAGCTACCACATATTTCGAAAAATCATAATAAAGTTTTAATGTTCCCTATTTTCTCAATAGCATTTTCTCGCGACCAAGCAAAGATGTCATGATGCCTTTTCAAGAGAAAGAGATGGATGAATGGAAGCAATTGATTACCCGAAGGAAGTAAATGGACTGAGAGAGAGAGAGAGAGAGAGAGAGAGAGAGAGAGAGAGAGAGAGAGAGAGGGATCGTAAAATCATAGCAGTTCATTGAAAGCTCGCATAATCATAGCTGTCAGCGGAGGCAAACAAAATTAATGAACAGCGAAGAAGAAGAAGAAGAAGAAGAAGAAGAAGAAGAGAGAGAGAGAGAGAGAGAGAGAGAGAGAGAGAGAGAGAATTTGCCCTATGTGGGAGATGAAAGTTGAATTAAGTCTGAAAGGGACGGACTTTGTGTGAATGTATGAAGTACAAAAGTACTGAGAACAGAGAAGAATTTATTTTTAAATATAAGAATTTACAATGAATGTGTACTAAGTAGAAAGAGAAAAAAGAAGTGGAATGAAAGTTGAGTCGATATGACGAAATTAGAAAAAAACTTTCGTTATAAGATTGACGAAATTTACTTAATCATTGCTAGGGATCACTATAATACGTGGTTCACAGACAAAATACGAATTGTTCCCGTCGGTAATTAGTTAAAGTATAAAGAAGTGTTAGTCTGATCTACATTTATATGAACGAGAATATTATAATATAATTGACTTGAACCTGATTGTCACTGTGATTTTGTACTTATAACCATTTCATGTTTATTTTTATCCCTAAAACGTGGTTTTGGAAGCCAGTCTATGTGTATAAAGTGTATGTGTGTGTGTATGTGCTATGTGTATACAGTGTATGTGTGTGTGTATGTGTGTGTATGTGTGAGTGTGTGTGTGTGTAAATATGATGCACTTCGCGAGCCTTCCTCTCTTTATAAAAACAAAGCGTGTTGTAAAACATATACTCTTTTGCATGCACATACATAAAGGTGTGTGTGCGGATGTATGCTAGACAGTGGGCCACCAAAAGCCCACCATCGCCGTCGCCCGTCCCCCCCTTGGCGATTTTAAGGGGTGATCATTTTCATAATCCTTGTGTCATTAACTAATAGATTTTAGTTGTTTGCCAAAAATTATCCTCTGTTTTTATCGATGACCACCACATGAAACAGGATAACGGGGCCATTATTGGTTTCAGCATAAGTTACTCTGCCTACTACGGATGGGGTACCACAAGGCATACAGGAAGTAGGTATCATCAAGCAGCACTACTTTTGGCAGATATGGACCGCCAGGAAATTGATTCGCACAAAGACGTCAGGAACTCTCAAACAGCAAAATCTGAATATGATGTCCTCAATGGCATGGATGAATTAGGACACAACCTTAGTAACCCGTTTGATAGTGATAACAGAGATTCACTTTATTGCCTCCCCTCTGGGGCACCTGTACCAAAGGATGTTGTGGATGACATTCTAAAGGCCAATTTGATTGGTGAAAATGTTTCCAGGACTTTTATTCAGGAACGACTACTTAACAAGGCGAAGAGTTTCAGTGAACCAATTAAAAGGCTCAATCTCAAGACATTCTTAGTGACTGCCAAGTAAGCAAATGTTACAAGAAAGTAGAAAAAGAAAGTAAAAAATAGCTGAGAGAAAAGTCTTTGGTCATTAATTTATTTTCCTGCAGTAGTAAATATAATCAGTCTAGATAGAGTTCTAAGCTACCCCTTAGGTTCAGTTCCATAGGTACTGGCTACTGGAGATGGAGTACCGGCAAAAACAGATAAATCTCAGTTGTTACACAACTGGAGAGTGATACACATAGAACCTCAAAACCTATCCAGAAGAACTACTACATCATCGGTGGAAATACCATGATTCAAGCTCAAGTTGCTCTGCCTCACGCATTTGGGGAGCTGTGGGAAAGTTTCTTTACACAGCACCCTAAATACCCTCCTGCCGATTTTATGACCAACTCATATAATCCAAACTCATTAAAAAGTGCTGAAAAAAATAGAAGAGGGTCAGCTGCAGTTTACACGATCAAGGGCCCTTTTGACCAAAAATTCCAAGAGACTGGAAGAGATTTTTACTCAGTAACAAAAAGAAGCAAAGCCTTATTTTTTTTTTCTTCTGAATTAATAGAAGGAAGACAAATATGTTAGGATGTTGATGGGGAGAAAAATGTACTCTGTTAATGGAGATAAACGCACTCGTTTGACAACGCTGATGGTCAGCATATAATCAATGAGGATATTGAAGAACTTGGATTCTGCCACGTGGAAGCAGACACCAAACTTGTGCTCCATTACTTGCACATTGTGGCTCAAAGTTCGCTTGATTCAACCATAACTGTACGATCATCTGACACTGACGAATTTATTTTTCTTAAAAATGTCCAGAAAATAACACAGAATGTTTTGTTTGACTCTGGAGTAGGCAAAAAATGACGACTGATAGGCATTCAAAGTGTCATCCAAGATGTCTAGAAAGAAGTTTTCTGTGTTCTTCCATCCTTGCACGCATTTAGTGGCTGTAATGAGGCAAGTGCGTTTGTCAGAAAGGGGATAATAACCATTATTAAATCCTTAGACATCATTTAGAGTTCTCTGATACATTTGCCGAATTAGGAATCTCAAGTGGAATTCCAGATCATGTTCTATCCGAGCTTGAACATTGCACTCCTTCTGTGTGGTGGATACTTTAGTATACTAGACACATCAACAAATTAAGACATGAGAATTTCATCCAGCGATTCAGTATCAAGAAGTCGAAAGCACTACTCACAAGCTATGATGGAGTGGACATGGCCCTCTTGCTCCCTCGCAAGAATTCATTGAAAATGTACATAAAAAGAGCGAATTAATTATCATATCCTTAGTTGGAACCAGGCAGGCAAAACGAACTCAAATTTACCTTTGCCAGAACTTCATGGGTGGAAAATTTCAGAGCATATTTCTAAATGGTCAGAAGGTGAATTCATGCCACAGGAAGAACGAGTAGGCGTATTGTTGGAGGAGCCCGAGAAGATACGAGATGACGATGATGACCCTGAATTTGTTAAACTTGTAGATTACATTCTCGAAGATGAAATTTAACACGATTATGACCTGCTATAAAATCTTGCAGTATCAACAACTCTTCTTTATCGTGAATTGTCATGAGAAATTTAAGATAAGAATGATTTCCATTCAGGACCTTGTGGTTCCAATGCTGCTTGTTATTATGTTGAGTTATTGTTTCAAAATATTCTCCGTTATTAAAATGACTAAAACTTCAATTTTCAATGGAAAGAATTTGTACGCTGTAAGAATATGCCTTGTGTTTGTATGCAGTATTTTCTTCATTGCTAGGGCCTTGCGCAAACTTCTTTGTCTTAGACTTTGCTAAAAGAAGTTATGTGATCTTTTTGAAAACGTAATTCTTAAAATTATGGTTGTTATGAAAGCATTTACAAGTATCATTATATTTGAGTACATCAATTAGGGATCGGTAAAGGAGTCAAACCAAATTTCCTGAATTGTTCAGTACCAGTACCGTTATTGAAAAACTAATTATGTCGTCATATGATGTCCAATAATGATAACTGTATATAATATCCGGAAGCTATTCAGGCTAGCTATGTAGCTCAGCTTCTAATTTTCCAGGTCTTGTTATATGTGATATTTGTTATTACGATAAGAAATACATTTAGTTATATTGCATCATTGTTTCAAAGGATTATCACTGCCTATGTGTTACAAAAAATGAGAAGTTACTACATTCTTAACGTTATTCATGGATTTGAACGTATTAGAGATTTCCTACAAGGCATATTCAGATTATATGGTTTCACATGCACTGTTTATCATACAAATAATAAGAGATTTAACAGAGTCCCTTATATTGATACACTGTAATTGCAAAAAGTATTAATTTTGCCTTAAATATAATGAATAAATCATATATCCTGTATATATTATCTAACCCGGAAGTAAACATTTGATTTAATGCTTAGTTTTCCGAATACTTTTTAATTTTTTATTTAAACACAATGTCACTGATATAAATATGTATTATTTCTTAGAATCAGAATTAAAGTTTGTTTTCTTTTGTAGGTATCTCTGAAAATCATGCGAGTTGCAGATTTTGTAATGTTAGAGATATTAGAGATATTAGAGCTTAAACTCTGCATACATTTTCAATTTGGCTATCAAAAGCAGCTGAGTTCAGATGGCAGACGAGCAGATTCTGCAAATATATAGCTTGGAGATGAAAAAAAAAAAAAAATCTGTATCAGCAAAATTCCCCAAAGGCTGGGGACAGTTGAGGGTTTCGGTACCTAGCCCTTGGACTAAGCATAGGCAACCGACATACCACGTTACCCTTTAAAATTTCGTTATCATTTATCTGGTAAACACTCGAAAGCTTTGTGCCTCAAAGCATCATTCCGTTTCATCTCTTTTCATTCCGTTGTAGGTTGAGACAGGCCTTTCTCAGCTCGCTTTTATTTAGAGAGGGATTAGCGGCGCAAACATTGTTCCAAAAAGTTTTTGCAAGTTTTAGCGAAGTTTGCGCAAACCTTCGACGAGATCTATTCCCTCGAGTTCAAAGGTCCAGATCCAACTGTTCCTGAGAGAGAGAGAGAGAGAGAGAGAGAGAGAGAGAGAGAGAGAGAGAGAGAGAGTTTACTTTGTTTTCTTTGATGCGACTATTCGGATCCCGTCGCAGGAGGGAGATTGGATAACGAGATTGAATTTTGTGTTCAGTGGATTCATGGATTTAAGGATACACTCAAGAAGACAAACACACCAATACACACACACACACACACACACACATATATATATATATATATATATATAATACACACACATATATATATATATATATATATATATATATAATATACGTAAGTATGTATGTATGAATTTCTTTTAAGTCCTTACGAACTGGTATACGTGCTCATTTACGTGGGTGATCTGTCCTTATACATTTAAAAGCCTTGACGAAAAACAGGCACATAAATTCACATTACAACGTTCTCTGTCAGTGAACAATTTTTTCTAAACGTTAATGCAAAACCATTGACGAAAAAGCAGTGTGAAATTAAATATAGAAATGTATGTATCCTAAAACAGAAGTGCACAAGATTTCACGACTTAATAAATAAAAATAAGAATATTTACCTGGTCAACGAGATCAGGTTTCATCACCATAAATCATTCATTGAAGAGGATGATTGACAGTATAACAGGTGATAAAAGAGGCGCATTGGATGATTTTGTTTAATTTTCTATTGAAACGCAAAATGTTTTAATGTATGATTGATGAGTTTTTTTTTAAAGAGGAAGTAATTATAAAGAGGAACCATTTTAGCTTCATTTCATGAATAACTACTGGGAGAAACAGACTGAAAAATTATTATTCTTTATTATTTGTGACCAATAGTTCTTAATACTATTCCAAAATATTTTAATGTAAGATTAAATAAAAATTTTTAAAAGGTAGAATTTGTAACTAGATCACTGAAGTCATTCTATCATTCTATTAAAAAATAAATAACAAAAGAATCTCATAAGAAAAAAATACTTTTCGATGAAATTAATTTGTATTAGTTGTCTGGTGCCTCCAAAATGGTTACATGTAAGGTTCACGAATCTCTCTCTCTCTCTCTCTATCTCTCATCTCTCTCTCTCTCTCTATCTCTCTCTCTCTCTCTCTCGCTCTCTCTCTCTCTCTCTCTCTCTCTCTGTTAATGAAACCTTGCTCCTGTCACCGAATGCTAAGAGAAGCTGATTCAAAAGTCTTTCCGTGAAATTCGAGCCTCAAATCTGATATGATGAAGAACAGGAGTCTTTCAGAGCAAATAATTAACATTCTTCCATTACATCAAAATAATCCTATTTTACATTACAGGTTTGTAGAGGCATATTATTCAATTTTACTATTTTCTGATTAATACGAACTACATTTCATCCAGTGTTCAAAAGGAATTAATTAGAAGTAAATAGAATAATAACAGTTCCGTCCAAATATCCATAAACGAACTTGAATTTATTACACAGTTATATACATTAGAATGGATTACGGCTTCACGATTTGCATATTGTTTGATGAAAGTTTAATTTGATATTATACACAATTATACATTACTGTTCATTTTCGTTATTTTTCTTCAAATGTGAGCTTTTAAATACAATAAGGCTAAAACAAAATACTCTTATAGACACACACGTGAGGGTAAAGACGTAGCTGATTACACACACAATCACACACACACACATGCAAACACACACACACACACACACACGCAGAATCACACACACACATGCAAACGCACAGAGAGAGAGAGAGAGAGAGAGAGAGAGAGAGAGAGAGAGTAATTTTATTTATTTTCCATAAACTTTGAGCCTCATCATTTTTAATTTCTCTGAACTTAGCATACATACCTACAAAAACTCAGAGAGAGAGAGAGAGAGAGAGAGAGAGAGAGAGAGAGAGAGAGAGAGTACGCGTCCTAATTCCAGGTGGATAACGCATCTTTAACACAGTCATTATTTTAGGCGAGGGTCAGGACAACTCATCTACAACGTTCAGCCGTCCTACCTGGGGGGCTAAAAAAATAAAAGAAAATAGAAAATTCTAGAGATTCATCACGTTCCCAGTTTTTAATTCACCCTCCATACCCGAAGCAGAGCTTTCGCTTGAGATAATATGGACGAAGACTGAGTAAAATGGTTGGAAAAAGATATTTTAGTTTTTAGGAAACTATTTCTTTTTTAATTCTGTTCTGTGGCTTTGAGCTGTGCATATTTTTGAAGTGACTTCATTTGGAACGGGGAAAAGAAAGTTTACATCTAAAATTGTTTGAAAAAAAATAATAATAAAAAAATTATTTTGCTTTTACAGTTCTGAGTTATCAAGGTATCAGAAATGCATTCGCAGGAAATTGATTACGGAATAAAAAAAAAGAAAAATAAAGAAAGAAAATAATATATATATATATATATATATATATATATAGATATATATATTTATAAAACTGTGAATTTTAGACAATTTTTATCTTTTGAATTTATCTTTAAGCGTTTGTTTCTATGATTTTTGAAGCGCGCTCACTGAAAATAAGAAGGGAACCGAGAAGATTAAAATGCTCCAAAGTTATCAGCCAGAATCCTTTTTCTTAAAGGGAAAATTTAATTTCCAAAAACTACCTTTCTTTTATATCATATATATATATATATATATATATATATATATATATATATATATATATATATCAATATGAAAAAAGTTGAGATAAATATAGCACAAGAAAAAATTAATATATCAGTATTTCATGTTTTGGACTGTAAAGATACTTTGTAATTTCGGTTAGGGTCAGAATCTGTTTAAGTTTGTGACCGTGTGATATCCGATAATCCTGGATTATCCCTTTTAATTTTTACCCTTTTGATAATTAACCATCTGGTATTCCTGATCTTGTTTGTACCTGAGGCCTTCCTTCTCCGATTGTACTTCAGTAGCCCCTTGACGATGTCTGAATAAAGACGAAAGCGCTTGGATTCCTGACTTTCATTTCCCGTGGTATTCGCTTATTTATGAAGTCACGTGCATCTACTGTGATTTTTTCTAAGCTATATATATATATATATATATATATATATATATATATATATATATATATTATATATATATATACTGTAATATATTATATATATATATTATATATTAATCCTAAATTACCCTATTTTTTATGGCCTTCCCAAAACTCACAAAGACAATCTTCCATTCAGACCCATCGTTTCATGTGCCGGTGCTTTCAATTACAAAATTTCTAAATGGTTAGCTGGCCTCCTTTCCCCTTTCTTTTTAGGCACTTTTTCTCCCAGTCACATTAAACATTCGGAAGATTTTTGTCACAAATTCAGAGAAGCACATATACCACTTCACAACATAAAACTTTTAAGCCTTGATGTAGATTCCTTGTTCACTAAAGTACCAGTACAGGACGTTCTTCAATTTTTAAGGGTAAAATTATCCCCCTATTCAGATCATTTCCCATTGGCGCTTGACAAAATAATAAAGCTAGTTGAATTATGTGCATCTAATAACGTATTTTCATTCGGGGAATCATTCTACAAGCAAAATTCGGGTGTAGTATGGGCTAGTCCTTTAAGTCCTGTTCTAGCCAATCTGTACATGGAATACTTTGAAACTACAGTAATAACTGCAATAAAACCCAAAAACATTGCTGTGGATGAGATACGTGGATAATATCCTAACATTTGTGGGATAATTAGTGGGGCAATTTCAAAAATGAATTCCTCTCGAAATAAACACATTAGTGCCCAGCATCAAATTTAAAGTTGAATGGGAAACAGACAACTTAAAATTCCCTTTTCTTGATGTTTTAATAATAAGAGATACGACAGAATACAAATTTACCATATACAGAAAACCCAACGTTCTCACTTTCATACATTCACTACCTTTAGCTATCATGACATTTCTATCAAAAAATAGGTGTAGCTAGTAACTGTTCTTAAGAGCCTTACGAATTTGTTCCCCCAGAATTCCTGGAAAAGAAAAAAATTTGAACTAATTCGCAAGCACTTTCGTCTTTAAAATATCTCTGACCATATAATTGAGAAAGCAATTCACAAAGCTAACGTAATTTTCTACCGACCCCCTAAAGACAAGACCAGAGATACACCCAACAATAAAATAATAATTCCCCACCTGGACACGATTAAGAGAATAACCAACCCCCTCGGAAAATCGAACCCTTTTGTATTTACTTACCCAAACACCTTAGCCAAATCCCTGATTAACGTCCAACAAAAGACATCTCCAAAGGACTTGGGGTATACGAAATCCCATGCCAGGACTGTGACCAATCTTACATCGGATTTACAGGTAAATCCCTTCCCCAGAGATTAATACAACACAAACGGTCAGTTAGGTATGGACAAACAGAACTCGGCTATCTTCAACCATATAAATGAACATAACCATAGAATAAACTGGAATTGTCCACGTGTAATTTATAGCAGCAACTGCCGGTACAAGAGTCAAATGATGGAATCGGCCTTAATAAAAGAGAGGCAGGTAATGAACATCTCAAAAGGAGGATGGATTTCGGACACGATCGACAACGTCTTCATTCAACCAACCCTTAAGAAGATTAGAGGAAGATTATCAGCGGGGTGACTTAAAATGGCTTGTTTGTGGATGGACCTCTTGGTTATAAATACCACCTTTTCTGTGAACTTTTCTCATTCATCTACCTGAAGAGAGACAGCAGTCTCTGAAATATAGTACTTTTTTCTCTCTATTTTGGTGTTTTTATGGGCTCCTTTTATTAGATATATATATATATATCTCTTTTTTGGCAATTCTAATTCTTTTTCATTTTCTAAATGTTCATATAGAAAAACAAAAGTCATATGGGCTCGGCCACATATTAGGTCTTGAATCGTTCGTAATCCTTCTTTACATTTCCTGTTAAAAGGACATTATTCGTCCCTATACACTAGATGAGTGGCAGTCTACTTTCTTGCTAAGTATCATAAAACAACATCTATAAGGAAACCGATTATAGATTCCAATCGTAAGGTCTATAAGAAAAGTACCTCAGTAGATATACACAAATCGCAATACTGATTAGTGGAATGAGCTACGAGGATATAAAAAAATGAAAGTGAGAACTTTTAAAACATGAGATAAAATAACATAAGTATGAAGAGTAACCTTTAAATATCACTCACAATGAATGAAGTGCAGATGAAAACAGAATTCATAAGAAATTTTCAGCAAGAGATGAAATTAGCAAACACATGAAGAGTAACCTCTAAATGTCGCCCCTGAAAGAGTTCCATGACTAATGGCGTCAGCACGTGCAACATTGCAAATCACTTTTTAAAAAATCGCAACGTCCCCCACAGAGAAATATGGGTCACTTTCTTAATTACCATCACTGCTCAAATGGAATCACAGCCATTTGGGGTCGGGGAAATTCAAAACGAATTTTGGCGGAGAGAAATGGAATCAAACGCTTGTTAATTGGTGCCAATAATCGGGTTCATGTTACCAAAACAGGAATTGTGACTGCAATAACATGGATAGATTTCTGCCTTTTGTTTGACTAAATTGGTTAAAAGTTCTCTGACCTCGATTCTTGAACAAATATCTCTGCTTATTTTAGAGACAGACGTGTCTATGTATATATATATATATATATATATATATATATATATATATATATATATATATATATATATATATATATATATATATGCATGATGTATGTATGTTTTGTAGGATATATCAGTCATGGCATGACATGATATTTCGTTTCTCATATATTGTACACACACAAACAAACACACACTTATATTACATACATACACACACATATATATATATATATAATATATATATATATATATATATATATATATATATATATATATATATACATATATATATATTATATATATATATATATATATATATAGATATATATATATATATATAATATATATATATATATACCAAATTACAATACAAATATTACTACTATTACTATGAATCCATTCAGGACAAGAAATGTCGTCCAGGCAAAAGAAAAGCAACAAAATGCTTAGGTTTGTTTGAATCGTCAGTGATAGATATCCACATATCGATTGAAAATAGTGTCCTATTCAGTCTGTTAACCTGCCTGTCTGTGCTTTAAACAGAACTTCCTAATTTCAGTATCCTTTATACCTTTGTCAACCTTTCCCCTTCAATTCACTGCATAAAGGCATCACTTTCACCTACCAGACTAATAAAAAAAAACTCTGTATTTTGTTTGCTAAACTTCAAAGACATTTCTCTCTGTATTTTGCCGTCGCATCTGACATATTTCTCTTCCAAGCAAAATATGAAACGCATGATTAAAACCAAACCATTTCAGCGGCATGAAAAGGAGGAGAAAAAACACCGGTATTTTGCCCGTGTGACAAGCGTTCTGTGTTCTGGCGATTGTATTCCATTTGTTTACTCGCTGGATGGACAATGTTGGCGTAGTTTATTTCTGTCATATTTCACATTTTCCCAAAACAGATTGGTATTTTTCTGTAGCGAATATTCCCTCGTTTTTTTTGGTTTTGTTTTAATTTGGTCTTTGTTGCGACCAATAGATTTCACCACCTCGATATACGAGAAATGAAACATAACGCGGTAAAAGTGAAAAACATCATTCACGATGACATTAGTTTGTCGTGACTGATACATCAAAGATTTTCTTTATTTAGTCATTCAAATATGGGAGTAGTTACTTACCTATCATTACCAGCAAACAAATTAGATTGCAGTTACCTCCTTTACCTACTATTTGTTTTCCCAAAGTAGACATGACCCACTTGAGAAAATTGCGATTTCGGAAATTTACCGACAGCTTACCTGTAACGAGAAGAATGATTTCGATTAAATAGGTTTCTATAACTGCAGCTATCGTGTCCAGGCAACCTATGAGTTAACAGTGCGTTCAGATTTCTTAACGATAGGTTTCCAGGGAAAAACAATACAATATTTATGAAAGAATGTCGCTGAGGATTAATAGCTATATACAATTATTTCTTTAGTGAAAAAAAATATAGCATCATATGAGGTCCTTGACTTATAGAAACTAAGTCATTGTTTTATATATATATATGATATATATATATATATATATTAGATAATTATATATATATATAATATATATATATGTATATATACATATATATATATATATATATATATATATATATATATATATATATATATATATATATATAGATATATATATATATAAGAGAGAGAGAGAGAGAGAGAGAGAGAGAGAGAGAGAGATTTTGGATATATTCTGTACGTAAATATAACTAATGTTCAAAGCCAATAATCTATTTAATGCACTTTAATGTGGAAGCACTCTTTGAACATTTGCTTTAGTTGTCATTTAGTAAATATAAATATCTGTAAACACATAGATTTCGCTATTATGTTTAAATATCAAAATACAGACAGAATTACAGCCGTGGTGTTTTCATAGCAAGTAGACACAGGCTTCACCCACTCTAGGATAAAGTTGCCAAACACTGCAGGGCAGAATATTGTTATGATGTATTTCAAAGAAAGCACTCAGGTTCGACCACTTAGGGGTAAAGTGGCCAAATGCTACCAGACAGACTCTAACGTAATTAAGTACCATAATTTATTTCATTTATATGAAAATTATTCGTCTCTGCTGACGTTTCATTTAGGGTTTATAAACAGCTCAGTTACAGGTCCAATGACGAAATCATGACTGAACGAGTCCTAATGATCTATATTTAGACCGATATTATTCATAACGCATAGGTCCTTTGTTGACATTTAATGTCTTTTGTAAAAATGCTACCGATAATCATTGTTTCGCACAAATTATTTTCAGAGTGAAAGCGTAGACTATTCAGAATCCTGCACAGCTATTCATAATGATATATATTCGTATGACATGAAATTTATGTCGTTATTTTCAACGAGCTTTCTCACATTCTGATAAGCATATAAGCATGGATACGCGCCTGTTCTCATGATTTTTCGTGAATCCTCAGGTGTGTTATGGAACTCAGCACGCGCTGTCGCGTCTTTAGAAACGCCGCGTATTATGATGTAACTTTTCGTCTAGATCCTTCTAAAAAGTTCCTGTTGGGAGATGGTGACGTCCGCTTGTAGGCTCCGCCCTTTTCAGTCCCGCCCCCAGATCACTGCATATATATATATGCCCTGAGGAAGTAGAGAAATCAGATCATCAGAAAGAGATACGAGAAGGTAGAGACGAAGGATAAGAAGAGAAGATGATGCACGAGAGAGTGTGAACGGAAACAAGTTAAGTCTGCAGTTCATAGTCAGAGAGAGAGAGAGAGAGAGAGAGAGAGAGAGAGCGATAGATATCTTGATGCTGAGCAACCCCTTTCATAGAAAAAACGTCCTACAAGTGGTTTTGAGGAGGAACCCGCCCTTCGAGTATCGAGACTAGACATTTCTTTCTGCAGTACGAAGTTAAGAAGCCGTCTGAAATTTCTGCTGTCTCCTTCTGTGAAGTCGTCGCTTTGAGTACTGATTTCGACCGCTGCCAAAAACTGGCCAGGAAGTATTTCATTACCGCACTGTTTCCCCATTCACATATTGTAATATTTTATTTTATTATGTAAATAGGAGAAACCATTCTACATTTATCTTTGTTAATAAGCTTGTAAATAAACTTCTGTTTGAGTTTCTTTCTATGTTCGTATCCCCAGTTTCAACTGTTGGTGTTGAATCCTTTTTGTTTATTATATTAAAAGAACCTGAGCGGATCTCTGAGTCTGTAACGCACAACAGAGACACCAAGCCTTTGACACCTTAATGTCATCATAAACCAGCTTAGTGTCACGATTAGACCAGCTTATCTTCGTTTCACCTAACATACCCTTTGTAGCCTTAACCTTTAGTGGACAGGTAAAATCATTGATATGTAGCTCCTCAGGTGGGTAAGCTTTGATTTCGGCCAATTTACCCCCAAAAGAAACACATAGATGGAAAAAGGAAGATATGCAAATACACATGGTGAAAGAATTCTAAAAAAAATTTCTATCTTTAACGAGAAGTTAAAATTGAATATTTACAAACCCTTGTAGGGTCTCTTTTACAAGAGAATCGTAAATTTTACCAACTTATATGTTTTTTCTCATAGGTATTTCATTTTATTTTTTAAAATTATAATTACAGCACACACAATATCAAAACAGGTAAGAAATAAAATCAGTAACAAATTCTTAGCATATTTGTTGAAAAATATTTACATAAATTTACCGAGAACAAACATTCGGTAACTTTTTTTATTTGTACATGCTTCTTTCTAGTATTTCTTTACTATCGTAAAAGACAAGAACAAAAACCAACAGCAACCCCTTGGTATATTTATGAGCAAATTTACAAAAAAGACGTCATGTGAGACATGCACAGTAAATTCTCCCTTGAAGTCAGAAGCAGAACTGAAGTCCTGAAACACCAGATGATCAGATTCGTGATTTTAGCCAGTGTAAAAGTTGCCATTAGTGATTTTATGGGCTATAGAAGTATTGGCACCTCTTTCCCATCCAATTCTTTCCAAATCAATGGTGCTTAATATTGCTTCTCTACAGGAACAATCCATCCACCGCCCCAAACTTGTTATTACTACTCCTGAGAACCTATCCATCCATTAAGGGAATTTCCTTTCAAAACTGTATATATAATCGCACATCCAGGCAGTCCAAGAGAGTTTCCAAAGGATTCTCAGATTAGTGGCAACAAAGACTGCGGCATCCCCTTTGAGAACACCAGGTGATGTCTGTCCCTTAAGCCTATTGTCGAATTCCCTATCTAATTCCATATAATCACCTTTAATGACCTCCAGCTGTCATTAGAATTCATGCCACCAATCTGTGGTCACAACATTCATGGGAAAGGGACAAGCCTTAATCTTCACACCTCTCCTCCCACTATTGTGTAAATTTTCCTAAGGGTGTGATACCTTCATTAACACCTCTGTTCCAGCAGCTGACCCCTCTTGACCCTGTCATGGGACAGTGAACTTTGACCTGACCCTAACCCTTTCACACCTAGTAACTAAGCCCACTCTTAGCCTCTCTCTCCTCAGCAACGCCCCTTCCATTAGAGACACTCATTTCTGTCGAAATATTGTTCCCTTCCAGTACTACCTGGGGATTTCAAGTGTCCTTTGATGAAGATACAATGGAAGCTACCGATCAGCACACACTCAAGATGGCAGCTGTAGACGGGGATAGAAGGACCTGAGATCACCCTTACAAATCAGTACAGTAGGATGAAGGCTCTAGTCACGATAGACCTATGCCCATAGCTATTACCGGACCCAGCTGTCCACCTTTGAGTTGAGAAAGACTCGCCTGAGCCAGTGCCTTGGCTTAAGCTAGAAGCCTACGAGCTCTTCCATAACAGACTCATACTCCAGACGAATCCCTAACTCACCATCACAGCCACAACTTTAGACCAGAGGCCTTGTGAGATCTGCCACTCTGGTCGCACCCTACTTACTCCCTTCATTAGAAGTAAGAAGATTCCAGCTTCCTCAGCCATCATCTCCATTGGTTTACACTACAATGAACATCAAGCCTACTGACATATCAGGTAATGGACCGAGAGAACTGTATTTTCAGTCTAAACCACTGTCTGTAATCCCACTTCCATTCCTAACCAATTTCTACATTCCCACTCCTAAATCCTCACCCTTTGAATTTGTTTCCCTAAATTCCCATTCCAGTGAAAATGTGACCCAGTGCAGTGACATAAATTCTCCTTTTAATAAGCGATTCTAGTAGCGTTCTTGCTGTCGAGTAACAATTTTACTTGGAGCCTAGTGCGAAATTTAATAAGATTTTGCTTTATGCTTGTACCTCAAAAGTAAAGTAAATTCTTTGCAATATCCCTATCCTCTGTTGCTACAACTCTGAAACTCTTGCAGATATACCAGCAGTCCTGTTGAGTCTACCTGTGTGTCTTTCAATAGTGTTAAACAGAAAAAATGCAAGTGAAGCAGTTCAAAGTGATCATAGATCCCTCTTATTTGAGTGTTACTATGCATCTAGTTGATCTGTGTGAGATCCATCAAAGGAAATCCTAAGTTTACGCTAAGCGTTAACTTTAAAATTAATCCAAGTTGATGTAGTTATTACATCCTACCTGGTGTGGCACTAGTTAGTGTTTGTAACTGTTTAACATAGACTACAGTGCCACGGGGTTCAATAGAAACCCTCGTGTCATTGATCTAGACAATCAATTGAAATCTTAACCCTTGGACCCAACGAGATAGCGGCTGGCACGCAAATATATATATATATATATATATATATATATATATATATATATATATATATATATCTATATATATATATATATATATATATAAGCTGCTCTGGGAGATACTATCTAGATATGGATGCCCACCAGAGTTCATAAAGATCCTGAGGCTACTACATGATAATATGTTGGTGACTGTAATGGCTAATGGTAGCTTTACTGAAACTTTCCAAGTTGAGTCAGGCGTAAAACAGGGCTGTGTTGCTGCTCCTACCTTATTTTCCATAATTATATCTGTTGTTTTCCACCTCATTCAAGATGAATTGCCTCCAGGTACCTCCACCAATTACAGAACAGATGGGGGGATATTCAATCTCAACTGGCTAAAGCCAAGAACTAAAATAAACGTTACTGCTATTGTTGAGCTTCAGTATGCAGACGAAAACGCTGTCTGTATTCATACTGAAAATAGTCTGCAAATTATATTAAATGCATTTGCAAATACTTACTCTAGTCTTGGGCTTTCCATCAACATTAGAAAAACCTAAGTATATCAACCACCCCGAACTGAAGCCGTTAGTGTTGCACCTACTATAGAAATTAATGGAGAAGCTCTAGAAACTGCACGCTCTACCAGCTTCCCATTTTTTTTTTTTTTTTCCGTCATCAATCTTCAAATGCCAGTATAGATGAAGAAATTCAATATCGCCTAATGTGTGCTAACTCAGCTTTTGGAAAACTACGCAAGAAAATTTTCGATGATCATGACTTTTCTGTTAACTCCAAAATAAAGGTATCAGGCAATAGTTCTACCTACCCTTCTTTATGGTTCCGAAACCTGGACAACTTACCGACGCCATGTTAAATCCCTTGAGAAATTCCATCAGCGGTCCTTGCGAAATATCTTGAGAATAACTTGGGAAGACCACCGCACTAATGTAAGTGTTCTTGATGTGGCCAACTGCCTCAGTATTGAAACCATTATAATAAAAAAAACCAGTTGAGATGCGCAAGGCATGTTGTCAGAGTGGTAAACAGCCGCTCTCCTAAGCAGCTCTCTTACTCAGAGCTAAGTGACGGGACTCAAAATGCTGTCAAACCAAGGAAGAGATCCAAAGACAACTTAAAAGACAACATAGAACTATGTGACACTGACTATGAAATATAAGAGACAGATGCACTGGAGCGATCTGGTTGGAGAGCTAAAGTGAAAGATGGGATTAAAAATTATGAAGAGAACAGAAAGCATCATCTGGAGAATCGTAGAGCTGCAAGACAACCTCGTCACCTCCATCCACAGCCTCCACTCCCACCTAACAACACATGCCCCAGTTGTGGCAGAGTATGTGGCTCGAGAATTGGTCTCATTAGCCACATAACAACTCATCAGTAACGACACCCCAGAGCATTCCTACTCGAATCGAGTGATGGTATTATATATATATATATATAATATATATATATATATATATTATATATATATATATATATTTATATATATATATATATCTATATATATATATAGATATGTATATATATATATATATATATATATACATATATATATATATATATATATATATTAATATATATATATATATATATGTGTGTGTGTGTGTGTGTGTGTGTGTGGTGTGTGTGTAGATTGATAGATAGACAGATAGACAGACAAAAACATAGCAATCCTCATAAATAACTAAATACAGATTTCTGTGGCTTAAAGATATAATTTTCCCAGGAACTAACCAGAAATATGTTAACCCTGTATCTTCTAGAATCTCTTGATTTTCTCGATTATCTCCCCTTTATCTCTCCTTGTTCTCCCCTTTCGAGAGTCTCTTAAAAAATTTCCTTCCCTTCCCTTCCCTCGTCTCCCTTTTGACTGTCGAGGTGTGATAGGGAGAGAGTGAACTAGTCAGCGGTTTCTGCAAACGAGTTTTTTTTATTTTTTTTATTTCAAGGGTTTCGAGCTTTTGTCAATGAGGCTTATAAGTCGGGGAATAGAATATATCATATATATATATATATATATATATATATATATATATATATATATATATATATATTGAGTCGAAAGGCCTTGGAGTACTCCTGCGTTTCACTTTTCTTCGTGGCTTTTGCCTTTATTTATATATTGATCACGTTCCAAATTTTCGTGATTCAGTTATACATACATACATACATGCATATATACATATATACATAAAACCCATTGCCCTTTGCATTGGTAGCTATAGGAGTCTCCTGTATACGTTTTGGAATGAGATTGAAATTCTAAATCCGTCCTCACCCTTGCCGGTGCCCATTACAGTCGACTACCCACCAGGTACAAATCCACTAATTAAGTCAACAGAGGCATAATAAATGCTCAGGATATTGCCTGTAATTACTTTCAGCCGATTATAAGTACTTTCATTAATCTTTATACCATCCGTTCAGAAGGTTACCGACAACGCAAACCGTTTTCTGCCCCGTGATTCGTTATCCCAAAGAACCTATCTTCAAATGAACGCGCCGGCCATCAGCTCAAATTCCAGTCTCGTAAGAGATAGTCGTTATCTCCCACAATGTCTCCTCGTTCCTGCGGAAAAAATGGAGGAACTACATTGAAGAAGCTACCGAGCATGCAAATTACGAATTCTTACCCGAAGTTGTCTTATATTTAAGCAATAAAAAAAAAAAACAATTAAAAAGTTCCTTTTATGGAAAGACATTATTATAATCTGCAAAATTTCAAAGATTATTTAATTACGAGTACTTGTATATTATTTGTAAGTATAACAAACACAATAAACGTTATGCGAATTATTGATGTTATCTTAGCTCACCAAAATATTCATCCTTTATTTATGTCTACTTTTTTTGCTTTTTCGTCATTCACGTAAAGACTTTAATATCTAGTTAGCGGATTAAATAAATATGATTATTTAACAGAATACGCTCGACAGGAGTGTCAGCTATTGTAATGAACAATTTGATAAAAACAAAATTAATGGTCAAATACATATTCTATAACTATTGGGTACATACGCGTGGCGTTCTTGCGTGACAAGGAAAGTCATAATTATGTTTTGCTATGAATACGGTTCCTGGAACGACATTAACCTTTCTAAAGAAATAATCGACACAGAAGAAAATTAAGGTGGTATTAATGACAATTACAGATAGTTTTCCATTAATGATTCGAATAATTGCAGCCCAAATGATTTCACTTTTATTGGGACTTGCCTCCCTCATAACAGTTCTCGTATGATGTAACAAATGGCATGCTACGCTTTATTACATATGTTTATTTATTAATTTCGATGTCAATTAGATCCATTAAATAAAGAATTGCTTCCATTATTATTATTATTATTATTATTATTATTATTATTATTATTATTATTATTATTATTATTATTATTATTATACCTATTCATATGGAACAAGCCCACAGAGGACACCGACTTGAAATTCAAGCTTCCAAAGGATATGTTGTTTATTAGGAAGAAGTAAGAGGATGTAAAGGGAATTACAGAAAGAAGAGATACCACTCATTAAAAAGAATTAATAAATAGATAAAATGTATCAAAATGCAAAAAGAATAGTAATGAATCCGTTTGTGAAAGTGTGAAATAACGATAAGAAAAGAAGATAAGTATTATTGATTGGATGATAAAGGTATTGACATAAGGTTACCATTGACATAAGATTGCTTTTGTGTTTTCCGTAAATAAATTAAAATAAGAAAGAACATTCTTTTGAATTATCGAGGAGATCTTTATCATCTTCTTAACCTTTTCTTTACTGAATCACCAACACTTTTTCTGTAAATGACCTTATAAAGCTTGTCTATATGAGTTCTCATTTTATGTCAAACAGATTATGCTAATTTAACGGGTTCTGTAGGATCTGAGCTCTGAAAATATTAAAAGTAATTCTGCGCCAAGGGAATAAAAGTCCTGGGATGATGATAATAATGTCAAGGACTAGGCCTAATTTTTTCGGGGGTATAGTAACCTGCTGGATTTTTTACTCGATTTTAATTTTATTTCTTCGTACCTGAATTTCAAATCTTAATCCGGTTTCAGGTTTAATTGAAGAAAAAAGATTTTTTTAACAGAGAAAAGACCTTCTATTTATGTCTGTTTAGTTGCTTCAAGATTATTTCTTGCCTCTCTTTTATAATTATTTACTTGTTTCGTCTTCTTTTTTCTTCACAGACATTTTAAAATATTATGATAATTCACTTAATGTAGGTTATATTCGATCATCCTTTCTCTAGCATTTGTTTGACATAACTTCCGTATCTTTTATTGTTTTTTCAAATAACCTTAAAAAACAAAATGCAAATATAACATCCAAAAGACATAAAGTATCATTATAAAAGTTTCGTTGGAAAAACATCCTGAAAAAATTAACAATGTCCATGGTATGAGTAAAAGGTAAGGGTTAAACCAATTTTTCTTAACAAATGACTATTCTACAAGAAAATAATAGTTAGCCATACTCTCCTTAGCCCCTAGACATGACCAGAGGAGAAATTAGGGGTAGCAAGGGGAAGAAATATTTAGAGACTCCGGAACAGCTTCTGAGGGGAAATCCACTCCAAAGTCAATCGACACTTCTTGAAGGGAGAGGGTTGAAATTCAACGCTTATTGTTTCAGTTAAGTCCACTATTTTTGTGAAATCTTTCGATCGCCTGGACGTGGGTGGAAGGCCAAGTAATTTTTTGAATTATGGAGGATGGTGATCCATCTCTCTCTCTCTCTTTGTCTCTGTACCATACATACAAGCACACGGGCTCTTTGATTCTGTCATTAGATTGAAACCTTTCTTTTTGTAAATATTATATACATTATATATATATATATATATCATGAATGTACGTATATATCCATAATGCGTAATTGCATCTAGATAAATGGACAAAAAATTAACAAATAAATACTAAATAATAGACAAATGCATATGGAAATGAATGAATGACTGAATGATTTAAGGAATAAACAAGAAAAGGCAGTAGAAAACACGTAGAGAGAGAGAGAGGAGAGAGAGAGAGAGAGAGAGAGAGAGAGAGAGAGAGAGAGAGAGAGGTTCATCCTAATATCCTCTAGGAAACGAAAATTTATGCCAGCGATAAAAGTCAGATGTTGTTCCTCTCCCACAAAAATATATAAATATACGAGGATGTTTTGCCTCCTTCCTAACTAAAATAGGGGTTATTAAAAAGGAAAGCGTCTTATGTAATCTTTACAGCAGTGGGAATGCTCTTAAGGTACACTTTAAACACCCGAGGAGTCTAGGATATCAGCTGCTCTGTATTTTCCTTGTTTTGATTTTCTTGTTAAGGCAACACGAATAGATAGTTAGGATCGCCTGCATAACAGCGAGAGAGACTGGCTTTGAATGAAGAGAGCCCTGAAAAATTAGGAACCTCTCATTACTATCAATGCATATATACCTATACACACACACACACACACACACACCATACACACATATGTATATATATATATATATATATATATATATATATATATATAAGTATGTATGTATATATATGAGGGATAGGAG
>NC_087205.1:35604660-35627238 GCF_015104395.2 Macrobrachium nipponense
GACGTTTTCACGCTCGTTAGGATATCTATTAAAGTAATTGAAGTGTGATGAATTTCCTCTTAAAATGTCACAAATATCGATGAAAATCCTTCGAAAACAACCTCGCGGGAAGCATTTCAGCAAAGGATATCACAGGGATCCCAAGGATCGCCTCGTCAGCCTGCAGGAAACTGAGGAAAAGGATTCTTCGGAGGGGTTGTGTCTCGAAAATCTCTTTGATTTGCCCCCATTTTGAAAATGGGTGATTACGGAAGCTTCAGTAAACAACAAATCTGAAGATAAAAATTACTATTGTGATTTTAGAAACGTAATTGAAGTCGGAATTAGTTAGAGGCTGTACAGCATGATGGTCACACACACGAAGTTAATGTTTACTGCAATCTGTAGACAGTGTGTGTGTGTGTGTGTGTGTGTGTATGTTTATCAATTCATTTTGTCAATATATTCACTTCATCGTTCGTATTGCAATCATCTAAGTTACGTGAATATCTACTGATTGTTCATTCTACATAAAAAGTCATCTCATACACAGAACCCTTTTGCTGGTTCTATATTCACCATGTGCTTAAATAAATTGACTAGAATTGTGTTATATTTCATGTACAATTTACCTATTATTACGAAAATCCTTTGATCAACAATTTCAAATTACATCTATGGATATTAAGCAATCTTTTATATACCGAAATTATTATTTATTAACATGTATTGATAGAAGGTAATCTCTATTAGAAATATTCGGGCATAAGGAATAGGCTATTTATCAATCTTTACAGACTAAAGATTGTAGGAAGATTTCATTTGCTTTAGTTAGAAATTTCTTCCCAATGTAACTGTATGTTGACTATCTTGTTTCACTAACAATTGGAAGCAATGCCGCTTAGAAAGAGACAGGTAAAATGATGACAGGTTACATGATTCTGGAAACATAGAGAACGATAGTGAATACTATAGTCTGATAGTGGCTGCTGTCTATTGACCATTGAGCCAGTAATTCGTCCTAGAATATACCCCTCTCCGGCCCGCTACCACCACCCTTATCATAAAAAAGAGAGAAAAAAAAAGGTACCTCCAGAAGGGAACAGGTAAGAGGGCCGTAGAATTTCCATTAGGCGATGATTACCTGAGTTACCTAACTAAGCCTTCTAGAAGGACTCGCCTGGGAATAGTTGCATTTTTCCTTTTTCTGATATTTTCTCGTAGTTATGGCGTGCCCGTCAGAGGAAGTGTTATTTGAAGGGAAAGAGGACGCTCTCTTTCCTCTGGGATTGAGCCCCGCTTCTGAATGTGAGTCTTTTCTATTCTGTTTAGGGTTAGTTTCAGAGACAATGACAGAGCCGTGATTTCCTTGTGGGACGGGGAATCAAAGTCAATTTAGTTCTCCAACCAGAAATATGGCCGTTTTATTATTATCAAATGTTATGTTGTTGTTACTCTTATATAAACTCTTATTGCTTTTTAAAGATATTTTGATTTTAATACACACGCACCTGCATACCTACAGAATTGAAATTGATTAAATGGAAGTAACATCCCCTTTGTTAATTGGTATCTACATTTTGTTAGTTCGTCGCATCCTAGATAAAATGTCAAGTCTCTTAATAAGCAGAATTAATCAGTAATTATTTGATGAAATAATCAACTTCCACCGAGCACACTGTCATTCCTTTAATAAAGTTTTTAAAACATCGTTAAAATCTCTCTCTCTCTCTCTCTCTCTCTCTCTCTCTCTCTCTATCTCTCTCTCTCTCTCTCTCTCTCTCTCTCATTGCTTTCCGTAATTAGTGGAATAAAAAGATTACACTTCCTCGCAAAAGAACTTTTTTTATATCGATTAATCTCTCACTAAACAAAAAATCACTCAGTAGTCATTCCATTAATCAGTAATATAATTTCTTAAATAATTGCAATGCACATCTCCATTCATTTAGCAACTAATCAAATATAAGAAATCTATCTCCTTATAAGATAGAAATTCTGTTACATCGATTAGTTCCCCATGAACACCAAATCAATCACTCCTTCATTCGATCAAACAAATTTGCAAAGAGAAAACCGTCCTCAGCGGTCAATAGCCACAGGGTGTTTTCCTTCCTGGGGAACGTCTTCGATTTCTCTGGAAAAATAGCCACAGAAATCCTCCTCAGAATATGTTACCGTCTTTTGACAACTTCCCACGAACAAATTCCCGCAACTTAGATGAGAATAAAGATGACGTGTAGGACGCGACATTTTTTTCCGGGGAGAGAGAGAGAGAGAGAGAGAGAGAAGAGAGAGAGAGAGAGAGAGAGAGAGAGAGAGATCTAATGTGAAGGTTGATTGAATCTTAATGATAGTAGCGAGAGGTGTTTATTTTCAGGATTTTCCATAAGGTTTTATATTACTTGTTTCCTTGTGTAAATATTGTTTTGGGATTCTGAATAATAATAATAATAATAATAATAATAATAATTAATAATAATAATAATAATAATAATAATAATAATAATAATAATAATAATAACAACATGAGACTGTTTTACTTTACTGACTACCATCTACCTTTCGCATACTACTACGTTTTTCATGTCTTTATTTTCTTTTCCTTATTAATATATTTTTTGATAAATAAAATTCTTTTATTCAACGTAATGAAAATTCTTGCATATTCTTCAATCATATTATTATTACTAGTCACCATCGAGGACACCCTTGAAGTTGGGGTGGGCACAAGCATCCCTTTGCCTGTGGGAATACAGTCTGAGATTCATCAACACGTGAGGTATATATATAGCAAAAGATGCACAGGAGTTCACAATAGGAATTCTGCAGAAGGAATGCTCAGTTTTTCGAAATTAAGTTTTACCATTTATATAATGAACACGAAGGACTAATAGACACAAAATAAGCTCTGTTTCCTATTAATTATTTCGAAGCTAATTTTGAAAAAAGATAAATCTGTGTGTGTGTGTTTTTCCATTTGTGTAATGTGTCTGTGTGTGTATCCAATGTACAGAAGTTTTGAAGTAAAGTGTTATTTTATCGCCTCGACTATGAATTACCTTTCAAGTTTCCTTCTGTAATAGAACATAATTTACTATAACATTCAATTACGAAATGGTCAATGGAAGAGACTAATGGATCTTTTTAAAAAGAAGGAAAGTCTCTCTCTCTCTCTCTCTCTCTCTCTCTCTCTCTCTCTCATTCCTTCCTTCCTTCCTTCCTTACTCCAACCCCATTAAATGTCATTATGATAAGCTAACGTAATCTGACGTTAATGTGGAATCCAAATTGAGATGCTGTCAATGTAGCTTTAATAACATAGAGGATACTCGGCCTGTTTATCTCCCCTGACGTTAATAGATTAAATATTGAAATGGATTCCCCCTGAGGGGATTTCTCCCTGACGGGAGAGACATGCGTTGTCGTTCAGTATTCTGGGATATAATGATGTCTCCTGTTTGAGGAAACTAATCAGAAAGGAGCTTGTGTTTTCAGGTTTTAATATTTTTTGTTCAGGACTGTTATTTCGTGATGCTTACGGAACTGTAATGTATTAGTGCATGGTAAATGTATGACAATGTAGCATGGACTACAGAAAATGATGACTGCCTAACATATGAAAACTTCTTTTTTTTACATACAATTGATGTTATAATCATCACTTCAGATAATAAATACATAAGAACTAATCTGTCCTCAGATAAAGAAATATGAAATTAAATACTTTGCTTGATGGGTGACGGCTATGTGACTTATTTTTTTTATATTTCAATAGTTAACATTGGGATCTTTCTCCAGAAATATCGAAAATGCGGATTAATCTTCAGAGATTTAGGTATATTTACTATAAAGCCCCTCCTCTTCAATATAAAGTCTTATAATAGAAAAAATATATTTAAGATTTTATTGTATAATACAGATTCAAAGAGTGAAAAATAGACTTCCCATTTCAAACATCCATTTGATCTCACTGAAGAACAAAACTAAAAGTTCTAAATCTTACTTTATTGAATCTGCTTTCTCTAGGAAAGACGAAATAAATTCGGAAAATTTTATCTCCATGTTCCTCAGCCAAGGAAATGATCGAGGCTCTACCTGGACGTCCCCTGAAGCCAGGACAAGCAAGTTAATTAAAGGATGAATTCACCTGTCACTAATGACAGGTAAAAAAGCCCAGACTCAATTGAGGGGCAATTGTTCCCAGATGAGGTCTCACAGGGGAGAGAGGACAAGGTGAAGATGTTGCTCGTTTTATTCCACACACACACACACACACACACTCACACACACACACACACATACATATATATATATATATATATATATATATATATATATATATATATATATGTATATATATATGATATATGTATATATATATATATATATATATATATATATATATATATATATATATATATATATATCCGTTCCGGAGCCTTCCACAATATTCGAAACATACGAAAACCAAAACAATAATTCCCATGAGGAATAATGTAAATACAATTAATGAATTCCAGACCCCCAAATATATAAACAAAAAATAAATTTTATGGGGGATAAACACAGTTTCACATACAGAAAACAATGAGAAATATAAATAACTAATGAAATTAATACATGAATATTTAACATCGGTCTTACGTTTATGTTAAACACTTGTTTGCGTATAGAAGACGGAGAGGAGGGGAAAGGGAGAAGGAGAGGTTATTGTTTGGAGTGGGAATCTCCCTCCAGAATGACTTCAGGTATCAAGGGCCTATTTGGGGTTATTTCTCTTCGTTTTTTACTGGCCCTATCTGAGGTTACTCCCCATCTTCGTTTTTTACTGGCCCTATCTGAGGTTACTCCCCATCTTCGTTTTTTACTGGCACTAGGACCAGCTTGAGAGTTACTGGACACTTGTTGTGCAGCAAAACTGTCCAGACTGACATTTCTTTAAAATTTGCCAAAAGTTAAACACGACATTGTCATTAAATATGTTGGAGACACAGATTACAACTTCTTTGATGGGATAATAATTTTCCACAAAATGTTTTACATCACTTCACTTTGCAAACATGTCCTCAATCAGTGAAGCAGGAACATTATGTATACCTATTCGCTAACAGCAGGGCTTGTTTTAGGCATTTCCTTACTGAGTTCAGCATGCAACGTCCTCCAACACTTTGGTGTGAGTTCTTTCTTAAATTCTAAAGTGTTTCTTGCCTTTTTGACAGAAGGCTAGCACTTGGATCTTTCCTTGGCCCCATGGTGGTATTTAGAAGTGGCACTCGAATAAAAAAGCACAAAAGCAACAAGCGCTATAACAGAGTGGGTCACGAAAGAAGATGGTATGCTTTGTACGGGAGCTCGATACGGAGCCCGGTCACATGGTGGGCCGCGGATGGAGTGTTTTCAAGGTTATCTAAACAGATGAAACATACAATAACCGAGACAAAATCTCATAGAAAAAAGTCGACGAAAACCAAAACGTACGAAAGGATAGGGGTACAAAGACCGAAACATACAAAAAGAGACAAAAAAACCGAGGTTTAACTATATATATATATATATATATATATATATATATATATATATACATGTATATATATATATATATATATATATATATATATACCTTATAATATATATATAATATATATATATATAGTCTCAGTAATTGGGCGGCTACTTGGAAATCTTAGCTTCATGATGAATAATAGGGCCAAGACTAGGAGACATTCTTTAATATTACGAGCTTTCGAGTTTTAAAAACCTCATCTTCAGGCTGAAAAAATGACAAGGATGAGAAATCACTAAAAATTACATTAAAATGAATTGTCTGATTAAAAGCTTCAGTAAAACATAAATAAAACGAACATCACATACAAACTAAAAATTAAAAATTACGAAAAAACTAAAACAAAGCGCAAATCATACAAAAACGGAAATAAAAATAAAAATAATAATAATAATAATATGAAAGGTAAACAAACTACACTCAAAAATAAAATGGCTAACGCCCACCACTGTGACCTACTATGAAACTATATGATAGCTAGTTGAATACCGGAAGAGTTTGTTGTTCAATTCCGGTTTCATTTTCTTAATAAACAGCGACTGCTGAAATTAAAAGGTCCAGTCTATTTGAGCAAAAAAGACAGTACTCTAAAATCTAGGTGAGTGAAAGGATGGTCCTGTGCTAAACTGTGATCCCTTATGGCTGAAAATGGTGGTTTAGAAAGAGGAAACCTAGTTCTAACGGAAAGACCTCTGTGTTCCAAAATTCTGTGTCTAAGCCAGCGGGAACTGGATCCCACGTATCGCAGACCACACTGCGAACAGGTAAACAAGTAAACGACACTCGAATTAAGGTCCACAGGAAGAGCAGGCTTCTCCCTCAAAAGTGATCCTACAGTAAAAGGGTTAGTAAAAAGCAAATCTGAAACTAACTTGAGGAAAACTATGCTTAAGTATTTCTTGTAACTTTTTTCGTACCAAGTAGCTACTATGACCAAGGAAAGGCAATTTAATATACTTTACATCTTTACTAGCAGTACTGTACACCGGTCTGGGACAAAATTTCTCATGTAGAAAATTTTTCAGAACTTTGTAAAAGACAAATACGGGATAAGAATTTTCGGAAAAATAATTCTGGAGGAAGACCATGTCTTGATGAAATAAATTAAAATCACAACAGACATTGTAAGCTCTATTTATCATAGTACGTATTGAATTAAGTTTAAACAACTTTGGTGAAAAACTAAGATAGTTCAATCCCAAGCCAGTAAAAGTACTTTTCCTATAAACGGAAGTCTCAAATTTACCTCTATTTCTGTGTACCTGAACATCTAAAAATGACAACATATTATCCTGTTCTGTCTCACAAGTAAAAGAATATTAGGATGACGAGAATTAAAATATTCAAAAAATAAATCCACGTGTGAACGTTCCGTAAACACAAGGAAAGTGTCATCCAAGTACCTACGATAATACAAGGGTCTGAAAGCAACAGGGCATTCAGACATCCAAATCTTTTCACAATAACCCATGAAACAATCTGCATATACAGGTCCAAGGGAATTTCCCATAGCAACTCCTCTATATTTGATTATATATTACCATCAAAAGTAAAAATGCCATCAGTTGTAGCCAATTGTAATAACTTTCGCAAATCTATTTTACTAAGTCCAAAAGTTGTTATGTGGTTATCACATATATTATTAAGAATAATGTCAGTTGTTTCTTATAATGGGATATTTGTGAAAAGAGAGGTTACATCAAAACTAGCCATTACAACATCTTGGTTAAAATCGAAAGAACACAATTCTTTGACAAACTTGGAAGAATTTGGGACATTAAACTCACTAAAAGTTAGAGGTTTTAAAACTGGAACTAGAAACTTTGATAAGTAATAGCTAAAAGTGCCAATTGAAGATATAATGGGTCTCACGGGTTTCCTATTTTATGCACCTTAGGTAGACCATACATATAACCGGGCTTTGACCCTGAAGCATATAAATTACTATATGTAACTTCCCCAATCTTATCTCTCAAACTTCTTAACATCCTATTTAATTTATCTTCTAATTTCAAAATGTGACCCGCAATATCTACATTCAACATCCTAAATTTTGTATTATCAGAGAGTATTTCATTCATTTTATCTAAATAATCAGACCTATTCATCAATACAACACCCCTGCCTTTATCTGGCTTTGTTATAACAATACTATCATCGTTCTTAAGATTACGTAAAATATTGATTCTGTCTTTATTTAACTGATTGTCACCCTCCTTTCTACGATTAAAATTTTTAAAAGTCTCATTTGCAATTACTGAAATTTTGTTAAAAATTGAAATAAGGGTTTCACTACCACAAATGTCACTGTTTCTTAAAGTTGAACATAGTTTTTCAAAACTTAAAAAATACTTGAAGAAATTGAATTTCATGGGAATCAAGGCAAACTCAAGACCAAGAGAAAGAACATCCTTCTCCTCTTTTGTTAAATTTCTGTTAGAAAGATTAAAAATTACTTTACTGCTATCTTTTTTCTTACTAACATCAACACCAAGATTTCTCAACTTTCTGCTGTGTGTAAGCCTAACATCTGTCAATTTCTTATCAACATTGGAATCCAAAATAGAAGACAGGCAATTGTAGTCCAAAAAAGAAAGATTATTCCTTAATTCCCTATTTAATGAAGACACTTCTGTAAAAATTACCTCTTTCTTACGTTTTTGCGCTTTAACCTCAAAGTCTAATAATTTAAACTGCCAAGAGAGATAAGTACTCGTGTTGTGAAAATCTCTGGAGTAAACCTTAAATTTAATGAAATTGGGAATAACACGGAAATCCTTGCAAGTGTTCAGAAATCGTATGTCCTCCTCAATCTTCTTGGATCTATAGCATACCTTCTCGGTCCGTCTAAACAACTGTAGCGTTGAGCGGCCATAACGTCTCAAAATAGTCTCAGTAATTGGGCGGCTACTTGGAAATCTTAGCTTGATGATGAATAATAGTGCCAAGACTAGGAAGAACATTCTTTAATATTACGAGCTTTCGAGGTTTAAAACCTCATTTCTTCAGGCTGAAAAAATGACAAGGATGAGAAATCACTAAAAATTACATTAAAATGAATTGTCTGATTAAAAGCTTTGTATGTGATGTTCGTTTTATTTTATGTTTTTACTGAAGCTTTTAATCAGACAATTCATTTTAATGTAATTTTTAGTGATTTCTCATCCTTGTCATTTTTTCAGCCTGAAGAATGTTCTTCCTAGTCTTGGCACTATTATTCAGCATCAAGCTAAGATTTCCAAGTAGCCGCCCAATTACTGAGACTATTTTGAGACGTTATGGCCGCTCAACGCTACAGTTGTTTAGACGGACCGAGAAGGTACGCTATAGATCCAAGAAGATTGAGGAGGACATATGATTTCTGAACACTTGCAAGGATTTCCGTGTTATTCCCAATTTCATTAAATTTAAGGTTTACTCCAGAGATTTTCACAACACGAGTACTTATCTCTCTTGGCAGTTTAAATTATTAGACTTTGAGGTTAAAGCGCAAAAACGTAAGAAAGAGGTAATTTTTACAGAAGTGTCTTCATTAAATAGGGAATTAAGGAATAATCTTTCTTTTTTGGACTACAATTGCCTGTCTTCTATTTTGGATTCCAATGTTGATAAGAAATTGACAGATGTTAGGCTTACACACAGCAGAAAGTTGAGAAATCTTGGTGTTGATGTTAGTAAGAAAAAAGATAGCAGTAAAGTAATTTTTAATCTTTCTAACAGAAATTTAACAAAAGAGGAGAAGGATGTTCTTTCTCTTGGTCTTGAGTTTGCCTTGATTCCCATGAAATCAATTTCTTCAAGTATTTTTTTAAGTTTGAAAAAACTATGTTCACTTTAAGAAACAGTGACATTTGTGGTAGTGAAACCCTTATTTCAATTTTTAACAAAAATTTCAGTAATTGCAAATGAGACTTTTAAAAATTTTAATCGTAGAAAGAGGTGACAATCAGTTTAAATAAAGACGAATCAATATTTTACGTAATCTTAAGAACGATGATAGTATTGTTATAACAAAGCCAGATAAAGGCAGGGGTGTTGTATTGATGAATAGGTCTGATTATTTAGATAAAATGAATGAAATACTCTCTGATAATACAAAATTTAGGATGTTGAATGTAGATATTGCGGGTCACATTTTGAAATTAGAAGATAAATTAAATAGGATGTTAAGAAGTTTGAGAGATAAGATTGGGGAAGTTACATATAGTAATTTATATGCTTCAGGGTCAAAGCCCGGTTATATGTATGGTCTACCTAAGGTGCATAAAATAGGAAACCCGTTGAGACCCATTATATCTTCAATTGGCACTTTTAGCTATTACTTATCAAAGTTTCTAGTTCCAGTTTTAAAACCTCTAACTTTTAGTGAGTTTAATGTCCCAAATTCTTCCAAGTTTGTCAAAGAATTGTGTTCTTTCGATTTTTAACCAAGATGTTGTAATGCTAGTTTTGATGTAACCTCTCTTTTCACAAATATCCCATTAAAAGAAACAACTGACATTATTCTTAATAATATATGTGATAACCACATAACAACTTTTGGACTTAGTAAAATAGATTTGCGAAAGTTATTACAATTGGCTACAACTGATGGCATTTTTACTTTTGATGGTAAATTATATAATCAAATAGATGGAGTTGCTATGGGAAATTCCCTTGGACCTGTATATGCAGATTGTTTCATGGGTTATTGTGAAAAGATTTGGATGTCTGAATGCCCTGTTGCTTTCAGACCCTTGTATTATCGTAGGTACTTGGATGACACTTTCCTTGTGTTTACGGAACGTTCACACGTGGATTTATTTTTTGAATATTTTAATTCTCGTCATCCTAATATTTCTTTTACTTGTGAGACAGAACAGGATAATATGTTGTCATTTTTAGATGTTCAGGTACACAGAAATAGAGGTAAATTTGAGACTTCCGTTTATAGGAAAAGTACTTTTACTGGCTTGGGATTGAACTATCTTAGTTTTTCACCAAAGTTGTTTAAACTTAATTCAATACGTACTATGATAAATAGAGCTTACAATGTCTGTTGTGATTTTAATTTATTTCATCAAGACATGGTCTTCCTCCAGAATTATTTTTCCGAAAATTCTTATCCGTATTTGTCTTTTACAAAGTTCTGAAATTTTTTACATGAGAAATTTTTTCCCAGACCGGTGTACAGTACTGCTAGTAAAGATGTAAAGTATATTAAATGCCTTTCCTTGGTCATAGTAGCTACTTGGTACGAAAAAAGTTACAAGAAATACTTAAGCATAGTTTTCCTCAAGTTAGTTTCAGATTTGTTTTTACTAACCCTTTTACTGTAGGATCACTTTTGAGGGAGAAGCCTGCTCTTCCTGTGGACCTTAATTCGAGTGTCGTTTACTTGTTTACCTGTTCGCAGTGTGGTCTGCGATACGTGGGATCCAGTTCCCGCTGGCTTAGACACAGAATTTTGGAACACAGAGGTCTTTCCGTTAGAACTAGGTTTCCTCTTTCTAAACCACCATTTTCAGCCATAAGGGATCACAGTTTAGCACAGGACCATCCTTTCACTCACCTAGATTTTAGAGTACTGTCTTTTTGCTCAAATAGACTGGACCTTTTAATTTCAGAGTCGCTGTTTATTAAGAAAATGAAACCGGAATTGAACAACAACTCTTCCGGTATTCAACTAGCTATCATATAGTTTCATAGTAGGTACACAAAGTGGGTCGTTAGCCATTTTATTTTATTTTTTGAGTGGATGGGTTTTGTTTACCTTTCATATTATTATTATTATTTTTATTTTTATTTCCGTTTTTGTATGATTTGCGCTTTGTTTTAGTTTTTTCGTAATTTTTAATTTTTAGTTTGTATGTGATGTTCGTTTTATTTTATGTTTTTACTGAAGCTTTTAATCAGACAATTCATTTTAATGTAATTTTTAGTGATTTCTCATCCTTGTCATTTTTTTCAGCCTGAAGATGAGGTTTTAAACCTCGAAAGCTCGTAATATTAAAGAATGTTCTTCCTAGTATTGGCACTATTATTCATCATCAAGCTATATATATATATATATATATATATATATATATATATATATATAATATATATATATATATATATATATATATATATATCTATATATATATATATATATATATATATATATATATATATATATATATATATATATATATATATATATTATATTGTTCAAGATTTTTAGCTAGAACCAAGGAAAATAGTATTTTACCCAAGTTTAATGCATCTATGTCTTATATACAAGTTGCCCCTTCCACTTGGGAAGAACCCATTCTCTCCATTCTCCCTTTTTCTCTTGAAAAAACTATCTCTTCTCCCATTGGTGCTTGGAATTACCCCCTGCAGAGCCACCACTTCAAAAGGCCTGGAAAGCAGTAGCCCACTCTCAGAAGAACACCAGACCTAGGACAGGTCAGAGCCCTTGCTCCTGACCAGACACTGCTTCCCGCCCACCCCCCTCCCTTTCTGGCCTGCTTTCCCATGCTTTGGGAAGCCTCAAGTAAATTTTAAAGTCCATATTGCCGGAGACATCAAGGAGAAGACTACCAGCCTTGTCAATAAGGTGCTATAGGGAAGTTCCATTTCAACCAGGAATTGTTTTTACCTTTGTTTGTATTTCATTTCCTTTTTTCCAAGGCAACTTGTGCAGTTTTTCATTCCCCCCGCCATCTATATATATATATATATATATATATATATATATATATATATATATCTATATATATATCTATATATCTATCTATATATATATATATATTATATATATATATCTATATATCTATATCTATATATATAATACGTATATATATAATATATATATATATATATATATATATATATATATATATATATATTATAGATCTATAGATATAGATATATATGTATATTATATTTACATATATATATATCTATATATATATATATATATATATATATATATATATATATATATATATATACATATATCTATATCTATATATATATATATATATATATATATATATATATATATATATATATATATATATATATATATATACTGGTAATAAAGAGTTTTGGTGTGACCAATGAATTGATGCAAATTATAATATCAACAAAGAAATTAGTAATTATACCTTCTATACATAAATAAAAAAAATAATTCAATCAGATGCAATCATTAAAAATAAAAAAATAACACAATAGAAAGGAAGTTAATAAAAAAAATGCTAAAAAATGAGAAGAAGAGGAAGGACAGGAAGGAGAAGAACTGTAAACTGTCTTGGTTCTGAGAATATTGCCATGTTTATGCTTTATAGGCGTAATATTGAATTCCCAACACTCAGATAAGGCTTACGAGTGTCCAGTGGCTCTGATGTGCTGTGATGGCGCCTCTTAAAATATTTAGATGTTGCACAGTTGAACTAAGTTTTTGGCAGGCAGATCCAGTTAGATCGCATGCGCCTATACCTTCTTGTAGGAAATTTTTTCTCGGTTGTCATGGGAACAGTTTGTTTACATCTTAAAGAAAACTGCAAATTAATTACTGCTTGATTATTGCTACAAGGATGAATCGTCTTTCGTGACTTCTTTTTTCTTCTTAAATTTCAAGTTTTTTTATTTCTATTTTTTTTTTTTTTACAAAGTTGACTGTATGAACCACGAGGAGGAGGACCTGCCTAGCTTATGAGCAGACTTTTTCAGTAAACAGGAAATTGACCTGATTGTGACCCTTCTGTTTAGTAAATGTGGATGCCCAGCGGAGAAAAAGGAGCACAGAGGCAGCAAGAAAATAGAAGATAATATTCGTCAAATGATGGATTTTCTTTGTAAAAACCCAGCACCTGAGGATGCTGCTCTATATTTGTACAATACTCTAAGTACCACCTATAACGATGGACCACATGGAAATAGCAGCAATTGAAAAGAAACCCACAAAATCACTGTGTAACGTGTTTACTTCTAAGTATTTACTTTTAAATTTAATCCACACCCGAGCACTTTCAATCTCTATCTGTGGCCCATTTTCAAGAGATGTGTAGGTTGTCAGCCTGGGTCAAGGCTCAACAGTCTTCTGGAACTCCTTCTCGTTGAGCTGTCATTTCTGTGATGGCTGTTCTGGTTTCCTTGAAAGTTGCTAATCCCCTCTTGTCGCTCTGATATCCTGAGCTGATGGTCAATGGGATTAACCCTTGTGGTAAGGGAGTGGTCAACAAAAGTCTGTTGGGCAGGAAACCTAATCTTCAGGTCAACAGGGTCAATCTTAGCTTCTTTTAGTAACAAAGCTCGGCTTATGGGATCTTCTGAGGTAAAACCTTTGTTTCCTTCTATTACTTTAATCTCTCTGATGAGTGCTCCTTCTACTACCCTCCTGTGACTAATTTTATTGCTTTTGTATATAAGCCTAAAGTTTTTAAAATCCATCTTATGGTCATTTTCCCAACAATGCCTAGCTATAGCACTCTCCCCTCAGAGTGAAGCTGTACTACCCTTCTATGTTCTTGCATTCTAGTCCTTATTCCCCTACCTGATTCCCCAACATATTTGTCTCCACAACTGTTGCAATTAATTATGTATACCCCCGCTACATCATCTGTATTACTGTCTTCTCCTTCCAATTTATTTTTACATACTTTGTTTTTTATGGTATTATCCCACCCACTTCTCAACCCATCCCTATTGGGGCTAAACTTGAACTTAAAGGTCATTGAGAGGGTCACTTTTCTTCTCAGAGACCACGATAACTATAGATTAGACACTAATATCTGTTTTAGCTTATTTTTACATGTCACCACCTTCCCACCAACCTTTCATTCTCCTCCTCTTCCTATCAATGTTAAACTTGGACTTTCAGGACATCGGGAGAGTCACTATTCTTCTCAACGAACTTGCAAACTGTGGATTAGAAACTAATATCTATCATTTTTGGTTATTCTTTCATGTCACCCCCTTCCCACCTTCTCACCCCTTCCCCTTCCTATCAGGGCTGAACTTGAACTTGAAGGGCATCAGAAGTGTCACTATTCATCTCTGTGACCTCAAAACCTATGGAGTAGACACTAATACCTGTTGTTTTCTGTTACTTTTACATGTCAACCCTTTCCCACCCCCTACTCAACCCCTCCCGATTGGGGCTGAACTTGGATTTAAAGGGCATCAAGAGTGTCACTGTTCTCAGCAACCTTGAAAACTATGGATTAGCCACTAATATCTGTCGTTTTGGCTATTTTGACATTTCATCCCCTCCCAACCCCTTCCCACCACTCCCCCTCCCACCCCCGGCCCGAATTGGGGCCCTAAACTTGGACTTAAAATCCATCGGGAATCGGGAGTGTCACTATTTATCTCAGTGACCTCGAAAACTATGGATTAGACACTAATATCTGTCTTTTTCTGTAATTTTAACATTTCCCCTTCCCACTACACCCCTCTTAGTATGTATACCAAGTTTAGTTGAAATTACTCAATGCATTTCAAAGTGTATGTTGAACATACACACACAGCATACAGTAATACATACGTGCAATATATATATATATATATATATATATATATAATATATATATATATATATATATATATATATATTTCTCAGAAAGCTCGATTCTCCATTAGAAGTGTACTCTTTCGTGGGCAGAGAGTGAATAAATTATGAGCTTTAAAAGCTCCAGTAACGATTACGAAAAGTAAAAGGATTTTCCGTTACCCAAAGTAGATTTATAAATGGAAAATCCCTGTGGATTTGCCTCGGACTAGATGAAAAAATGAGAAGATATTAATTTGTTATGTGATGACAAACGCCAACAGAGAGGAGAGAGAGAGAGAGAGAGAGAGAGAGAGAGAGAGAGAGAGAGAGAGAGAGTTAAGTTGTCACAACCAGGGCTAGAAGGGGAACGGTGACCATCATTAATTTTAGCCTCCTGGTTGTCAGTCATTCTCTTGAGACGAGAATTGAAGCCATATGCCCTTTTTCACCCAAGCTGCCAGCCACGACAATTGATAGTCCACCTTAATAGGAACTTCAGAAGTACAAGCAAAGATGTAAAGTATTTCTACTCTAACACAGTTCTTCTTGCATTTATATTAATTTATTATTATTTTTCTATTTTGTTATTTGTTATTTTATGTTTTTCAATAGGTGACCTCTTCTTTCTGTATTTCCCAATACCTTCTGTTACTCTTTTAATGAACACCATAGTCTTTGGAAGCTTGAATTTAAAGTCAATGGCCCCTATGGTCTTGTTCCATATGAATAGGGTTCGTCTTCTGATTAATAATAATAATAATAATAATAATAATAATAATAATAATAATAATAATAATAATAATAATAATAATAATAATAATAGTAATAATAATAAACCTTAACAACCTCAAAAGTGGATACGAAATAAATGAGATAAACATTGAACAAAGGATAACAGAGCAAAGCTGGAAATACATGTCTGTCGAAGTCACAATCAATAGATAAGACGATTAAAGCGAACGAGTGGATTTCAGGACCATTTATGCTTCATACTTCACTTGAAGGGTAAAGTCAAAAATTCTATCTTTATTTTTCTTTGTCTCCAATTCCCTTTCTGGTACAAAGGAAAGAGCAACAGAAATTATTGTAATTCTATATGGAAGGAGGGGAACGGGGGACAGGATTTGCAAGGCAATTTTTAGCCACTGATAGAGGGCGTAAGCCTCTTAGGCTATGTTATAAAACAAGGAATACTCCCAAAGGGAGACAGACTGATAGACAGACGGACAGACAGACGGAGAAAGGTGCCTCAGGGTGTTTATGAATAAAGAAGATTTCAAACTATTGCAGTGTTAAGCATAGCTTTTTTACTGATTTAAGGAGAAACTTTTTACTTTAACCGTTCAGTTTTCTTAAAGAAACAAAAATTATATTTTGATTACAAGCTTAAATTAAGTGGCAAATAAATTACTGTTTTTAGCGTTTTGTGGCATACTGTCATTGTGGGTAACGAGGCATTTCGAATTCTGTCCGTCTGTCTGCCTGTCTTTTTATAACTGTCGCAATGACAATTTCTTTATGCTTGGTATATAAAGTGACTTCTTTGGAATTTCGGAAAAGTCAACAGAACTTGTCTTTATTCAACTGGGAATTGAAAGACAGTAGACAAAATAGTTAAAATATTCTACTGATATTGTACGACATTATCATGATTAATAATAAAAAAAATATTTAAATGAAAAATATTCCTTTACGTAAAGATGTATGCAGATATTACTTAAAAATAGAGTTTCTTAATATTAAGTTACGAAACTTCTTAGAAAGAATGATATTGTACTATATTCAGTATTTTAAATGGGTAAATTTAAACTTCCTTTACATTACTTTTTCCAGATCTTAGTCTGACGTAGTATTCTACTAATAAGGCATCGACCAAATCAGTAACCTATTTGAACTATTCCAAGGTGGTGTTAAACTGTTTATGTCCCTCGGGCTAAAGTCATTCCGCATCATAAACTCACAGGTGGTATTTACTTTCTCTCCTCAGAATCGCAGGTGGATCTCCCCTTGCGCACCTGTGAATAACAGGTAATAGCGTCCCATTTGCGAGATACCGAAAGGAGTTATATGATCACATAAAATGTTGGTGCCTCTGCATGCCTCTATAGAGTTTGTGTGGGAACGAAGCCTTGGTACGTTCTGGTGTATACAAATATTCATATTATTCATTTCTGTGAAATGGGCGATTTTAGACTCACGCAGCAATGAATTTGAAACTTCGTTCATACTTTTCCATTTTACCCAAATCCTCTTAGCAGCCAAACATAAATGCAAATCGCGACACGAAAGTCATTTCTAGTACATTCACTTTTATGAAACCAAAGATTACTCAGCCAATTATACACACACACACACACCCATTATATATTATATATATATATATATATATATATATATATATATATATATATATAAAGGCTAACAAAATTTATCAATGGCTTGAGCTTACCAGGTCTTCAGGGTATTCACTGTTGCCAAAAGTTTGTTTCGAAGTTTTGCCAAGATATCTGCGAGGTGTTTCGTCAGCTCATCCCTCAGATGAAGCAACAAAGGCGTCTGATCTTTCTCCCTTTATTACAATGGCTCTCGATTTTTCGTGGCTTTTATTTGATTATCATTCTACAATTACAATATCACTGTCTGACTTCTTTTCACCTTCACATTCCACATCATCACTCTTACTAAATATTATTATTTCACATTTCAGTCGTTCAACTGGTCGAAAAATAAAAACCAAATAATATACTTTGCATTTATCATCTAGGTAATTGTCCTACATACAATAACTAATTTTGTAATCAAATTACTGATTTCCGAGTGGAATTCATTCGCAATATTTCATTGTAAATTTATGTTCAGAACTGATGATACATGCCTGCATAGGATTTCTTTTAAAATTCACTACCCGGCAACCTAACTTACTCCATATTTATCTATTATTTCATTACCAAAACACGATTATTGTAGACAAAAAGGTCATAATATGTTCCATAAGAGTGAAATCTGTCATATATTTCGAAACAATAAGAAAATGTCACGTGTAGCCAAATATCAGAAAAAGCGCTTACGAAATATTTTCAAAACTTTTGTTCTTACGAAATATTTTCAAAACTTTTGTTCACTCACCGCTGATGCATTTGACCAAAATGAATTCCTCATCAAACCTCAGTTCGATTGTTAAATAAAAAAAATGGAAAAATTGGTCATAAAATTAACATTACTTCCAAAGCATCCATAGAATTTGAAATGGCCCTACTTGATTGATTTTACGTCTCAACACTGAAAATAATGATGCAAGTATGTAAATACAAAAGTAGAATGCGCCCACTGATATGAACCTGTGAGTGGAGCGTGTGACGCAACCATCACAGCAGCGTGCAACAAGAACCACCTTTTGTAATATACGTATGTCTACACTGAGTAGCGACAATGAAATTATCTTGAAAACATTTATTCTATATTTGTTTGAGGAATATTTGGATTTTAATGCAAATAAAATTATTTATGATATATTTCTTAACCACTCCCAAAATGATGGTTTACTAGCAAATATTTGCCTATGTAAATATTCTTTTGTCAAAGCCAAGATTTTGTTCCTAGGCCTAAGTGTGTTTGATTTCTTTACTTAGCATTCATAACTCTCTATTAACAATTTTTAGTCAGAAAGCAAATGATGTTATCTATATATTCTTGCACTTCAAGTTACCTTATGAAAGAATGAATTTTACACCAAAAGCGAGCAAAAGGACTTTTAAGAAAATAATATTTTAAGCCAGTTAAAAGAAACAAGTGTTCCATACGCCTTGATATTAATAGTAATGGACATTTCGGTTAATAGACATCTTCTCCATATAATCAAAATCATCATCATCTTTTATTCCTCAAATAACAGGTAATCTTTACAAATAAATTCATTATTAACAGATTACATCAGAGAAGGCTTAGATTATGTTTGTTAGGCCTATAAATCATTTTGCAACATACAGGCAGCTTAAACACAGCCTAAAACTTCAACATTCAAAGGAAACCTGTTGTAAATGAGGTTACCTATACATTCTTGAACTACAAGTTACCTTATGAAAGAATAAATAATACACCAAAAGAGAGCATAAGAACTTTTAAGAAAATAACATTTTAAAGCCAGTTATACAAAAATGTGTTCCATACGCCTTGATATTTGTACTAAATAGATATGTCGATTAATAGCCATCTGCCATATAATCAAAATCATCATCACCTTTTATTTTTCAAAGAACAGTTAATCTTTACAAATAAATTCTTTAAGGCCTGTCCACACTATGAAACAATGTAAAATAATTTTACCATTTATTTGTTTCCCATCCAGAATGGATAACATTTAGTGTTTCTGTGTGTATATGTATATATGCACATCTATCTATCTATCGCTGCCTTCATGCGATAGAGGGTGGCAAAGAGAGGTCGGTGCATCCTTGCATCCTGGGATGTTTTGGGGTCGGGGGTTGGTGGGAAGATGGAGCAAATAGGGTTATGTGAATAAATTACCTCCCAATCAATGTATTATTTATATTTTTAATGTAGGCTTTTTCTTTCTCTTTTCCATCCTCGAGTGTATTAAAACAGCCAAATAGAATACATAAGCTACTGCACCGACAAGTATCCTGACGAAAACTGAGGTCTGGACTGGACACATTGTTTGCAAACAATGCTTCCTAGTATCGGCGGGCCTTTAGTAACAGATTACCTTTCAGAAGGCTTAGATTATTTCTTTAGGACTATCAATCAATTTGCAACATACAGGCAGCTTAAACACAGCCTAAAACTTCAACATTCAAAGAAAAGTTTTTGTACTTGATATTCTTATTTTGAAAATGTTAGGACTGTCGAGGTTATCAAGTCTACCGGTATAATGCTGCCCGAGGAGCTTGTTAAGTGCGGTGTCATTAATGGCACTGCTAACCTTATCACACCGTTCTTTGAACTAAACAACGTAAAAAAAAAGTCAGTTCAGATCACACCGATTACGAATTATACCAATGCATAAAAGGTATCATGTTTGTATAACCATAAGGGAAATAAATAGTGCTAGCTGTAAATTCGTAAACTTTTCGACTTGAGTGACATTAGAAAAAAGAAATTTAACACTACTTGGCAACGTCACGTTGAGTCTGAGAATCTGGACGATATAAAAAGAATCATGTCCCATCACATTTGAGCAGCACTGTACAAGAAAGAAAGAAAATAAAATACGATAAAATATAGTAGAATATCTTGGGTTCCTATACTAGTAACCATAGTCTGGTAAAATATATTTTGATGTTTAATACTAATTTGGATTCGGAAAATGCATTGTGGGTTTCAGTGCTAAATCGGTTTGAAGAAAAAATACATTAAAGGTTCAAATGCCACTTGGGACTGGCAAAACTCAAGGTTGGAATCTAATCAATTCTTAATGAAATGTTAGAGGTACCAATATAATCATAAAATGTATTTGCTAAACTATTTCCCCAAATAAATAATATTTTTACTATTTTATGAAACACCATCTGCTCTCTCTCTCTCTCTCTCTCTCTCTCTTCAATGGAGATATTCCATAATACATTCCAGAACAGGTACCATTACAGAAGCTTTATTAATAATCTTTCTAATTCCACATTCTCACACATAATACCTTTCCCATTTCCCTAAGGGTAAGAGAATTGTTTTAGGAACACTCAATTATCACTTCTATGGACAGGGTCGAGATGGAATAATTTGCAAAAGCTAAACTATATAAATAAGAGAGACATGATAACTGAGCCCTGACACGTTTTCACTGTGGACCTGTCCAGCTTTCACTTAAACTCAGTCAATAATTCAGTTCTAATGTTCTTTAGTAAATTTATTATCTTTACTGTTTCTATCTCGGATGATATTCCGAAAACAAAACAAGGAAATAGGGAAATGGAGAAAATTATAAGAACGTGTAGGATCTTAAGAAAGGAAAAAGCATCTTCATATATAAAATTAAAGAATTTTATAACAGCTCAATCTTTTTATTTTCTTATCTTCTTCCTATGTATAACTTTTCATTTCAAAAATAGAAATTATTTTTCTGGAGAAAACATCTGGATTTTGGAGGTAAATAAGTCATTCATAAAAAAAATAAGTTTAATTTAAGATAATAATAATAATAATAATAATAATAATAATAATAATAATAATAATAATAATAATAATAATAATAATAATAATAATAATAATAATAATAATAATAATAATAATAATAATAATAATAATAATAATAATAATAATAATAATAATGCAACTGTATACAAGCAAGTGGACGATCTGTACAGCAAACTTTAACCACCAACAAAGCGTAAACGTTTTAGCATTTCATCGTCAAGTCCTCCCTCAAAAACATTTTCGTCCACGCAAGTATAAGTAATTAGCTCCTAATTAATGAAAATATTCATGAAAGTCATTCGGAACTATTTAACGCTAATTTTTTATTAATAGAAAGCATAATTTACTGCTAGAGCCTGGGAATTCATTTATCTCTCATACAGAACGTGAGATCTGCTTTAAGTTAAGGCTTATTAGTCAGACTTATCTCCCTGTCTGTCTGTCTGTCTGTCTGGCTTTTAAAACACACACACACAGACACACACACACACACTTATTAACTCATATATAATGATCTTGTCATTATCTTCCTAAGTTGCCTGTCTGACTACGCGTTTGTGTTATGTTTTTTAAGTCTGTCTGTCTGTCTGTCTGTCGATGTGAACAGAGTTGTATTAGAAAAACTATCCTATATAACGTTTACCGTTCACTAGTATTAATTGCATCAATGAATAAGTACTGTTATATATCTATTTCACATACAAACCTATTAGTGTGGAAATATTTAATCCAAAATTATCCATACTTCCAGTTAATCACGAATTTGTTTGGCTGGAAGGAGAATGCACTGATGTTGATGACCGTGGTTAGAGAGACACTGGTCTGTTACACGAAGGTAATGAACCAATCCTTTGATACATACCTGTGTATGATGCGGAATGCTAATAATTATCGCTCAAAGAAACTATTATCGTTTCTGCCTACGAGAATATCAACCTTTCTTCGTTGTACTTTGTATTTACTTTCTTTCTTAATTTATTCTATATTAATTATATATTCGTACCAAACCTTTTATTATTCTTTTTACTCATATTTTACATCCATTCATAGTTCTTTATCCATAGTACTTTTGCAATATCTCATCGTTTATGACTTAATATAAGATACCTAATTATTTGTATAGTCGGAAACAGGCCTGTCCCTGTCTCTTCTAATCTACCCTTTTTGTGTCAATAAATATAACACTTTTACTGATTTCATCTGACATTGTGACGACGATGATCATCGGTGAAAAAGGTCACCACCATTTCCTCGTATCGCTGAAAGGACGATGACCTTTCATTTCGCTGGAATGATTAAGATACTTTTGTTTGTTGTTGTTGTGGAAGCAATATTTCAATCCTTTCCACTGCCTCGTGTAACA
>NC_087205.1:35627738-35680812 GCF_015104395.2 Macrobrachium nipponense
CTATATTTCAGAGACTGCCTGTCTCCCTCTTCAGGTAGATGAATGAGAAACGTTTACAGAAAAGGTGGTATTTTTTTTATACCAAAACGGTCCATCAAAGGCAAGCCATTTTAGGTCACACCCCCGCTGATAATTTCTTCCTTTAATCTTCTTAAGTGTTGGTTGATGAAAACTTGTTGATCGTATCTGAAATCCATGCTCCTTTTGAGATGTTCATACCTGCCTCCTCTTTTATTAAGGCCGATTCCATCATTTGACACTTGTACCGGCAGTTGCAGCTATAAATTACACATGACAAAGTCCGGTTTATTTTATGGTTATGTTCATTTATATGGTTGAAAATAGCCAAGTTCTGTTGTCCATACCTAACTGACCATTTGTGTTGTATTAATTTCTGGGCTATTTTCATCCATATAAATGAACATAACCATAAAATCAACTGGAATTTGTCACGTGTAATTTATACCAGCAACTGCCGGTACAAGAGTCAAATGATGGAATCGGCCTTAATAAAAGAGAGGCAGGTAATGAACATCTCAAAAGGAGCATGGATTTCAGATACGATCAAACAAGGTTTTCATTCAACCAACACTTAAGAAGATTAAAGGAAGATTATCAGTGGGGGTGACCTAAAATGGCTTGCCTTTGGATGGACCTCTTGGTATAAATTCCACCTTTTCTGTAAACTTTTCTCATTCATCTACCTGAAGAGGGAGACAGCAGTCTCTGAAATATAGTACTTTTCTCTCTATATTTTGGTGCTTTTATGGCTCCTTTTTATAATATATATATATATATATATATATATATATATATATATATATATATATATATAGATATATATATATATATATATATATATATATATACATATAATATATATATATATATATATATATATATATATATATATACATATAATATATATATATTATATAATATATACATATATATATATATATATATATATATATATATATATATATATATATATATATATATATATATATATATATATATATATATATATATATATATATATATATATATATATATATATATATATATATATACATATAACATATACTATATATATATATATACTATATATATATATATATACATATATATATATATATATATATATATATATATATATATATATATATATATATATATATATATATATATATATATATATATATATATATATATATATATATATATATTTATATATATATATATATATATATATATTATATATATATATTATTTAAATTAAGTAAATTAATAATTTGTTAATTATAATTTGTTAATAGTTGTCCAACCTTTTGATCTTATTTTAGGTTAAGTTTTTTTTAACAAGTTAGTATCGTTTATTAGTTCGATGAACTCTGTAAGGGAGTCATATGACTTCGCAGATTTTGCTTTGTTTACCGCCTCTCCCCGGTATTAGTGAACCATTGAAGTGCCGTATTAACGATCGTTGTTTTTCTCTCCTATGAGCTGTGTTTGACTCGAGTGGAAGGCTTGATCGTAAGGGTGGTGATTCGTGACAGAGTTAGTTCGAGTTCCTCCTCACAGCCTGACGCTTTGCCACTTAAACTTTGGTCACTTCTGCAGTTTGTACGGAGATTTGGAGATTTGGATCACGGCTTCTTAATCTTCGTGCCTTGTGTGTGGTCGCTGTGTTTGTCACCCGCGGCATTCGTCAGCCACGCCCCTTCCCTTGTTCTTCGGAAGGATTCCGAACGAGTTGGCCTATATCTACTGAGAAACGTTGCAGTTTGTGGCGTGCGAGATCCGTTGACGTCCCGGATTTCGAGGCTACCACCCTCGGTGTTCCCGTGGTATTTTGGGTTGCCTGTAGGCATTGCAGCTTGACCCGGTTGACCTCTGCATCAGCGTCAGTGAGTTCTTGGAACTCGTGGAGATAAGTAGGGCGGCTTTCTACATGGTATGAGATGTTTTATAACTATTAAGACGATCGTGGATCGCTGGGTACCTGTAGATTTGCACGCCCTTGTTTGCAGTACGGTCTTCTGGATCTTGTATGACCTGAGAAGATGATTCACTAAGCCTTTCGTGATTATTCCTTTCAATCAATTTGTAAGGTTATTTTTAGTAATGTATTGTTTATTAACTTAAGTTAGTTTGTATGTATTAGGTAGAAATAATTTTTAAGTTTCCCCTCTTATTTTCTCTTGCTTCCTTCCTTTGCCTTACTTATTTTCTTAGGTTAGTTTTGTCTGGCCAGTTATTTGGAAGGTACCTGCCTGAAGTTCGTATTTATTTCCTATTTTTCTTATCTTAGGGTTTTAATTTAGCAGTAGGTGATCTTTAAAGATCTTAAGGTTGGTTTTCCCTTGATTTATACATTCATTTATTTTGGTTATTATTGTTACCAACCATTACCTCTTTTTGTGGTGTTTGTAAATAAATATTGTAACTTTTGTTGGAGGTGTTTGTTCTATTGTTCCTAAGTTGCTGTGTTACCATTTTTACTGACCGCAAATTCTGAGTAGAGACAAGAACCCTTGAAATTACGGCCGTAAATAAGGTCGTAACAATCTGGCGACCGTGACAGGATTTGCGCTCAGGTGTACACAGTAATTGGGACTTTAGAACGCTCCTCAGTGTTGGTTATAGTATTTATTTTTGGAAATACCTTTCTCTCCTACCACTATGGATAATTTGGAAGACTTTGAGTTTAGTCCTGCAGAGTTTTTAGGGTCTGCCGACTGTGTTAAGCATTTACCAGTACTAGGTAAGGAGTATCTTGTTAATTGTGCTAGGTGGTTAGGTATTCCGTTCAAAATGACGGATACCGAGAGGAAGTTATTGATAATGGTGAAGAACAGTGTGTGCAAGGTTTGGCTGAAGCTGAAGGGTTAGTTGGGGAAAATATTAGTGATAGAAGGTAGTGAATTAGGAAATGATGATAGGTTAGTTGTAGATGATAATGGAATTAGTGGTGGTGCAGTTTTTCGTTATTTGATGATCCTCCTCAGACTGGAGTCATTTATGAAGGTCGCCAATTTGCCTCCAAGAGGAAATATTACCACAAACCCCTTCTTAACTGAAGAGAATTTAGGGCCAGCAGTTCCTACAGTTCCTGTAAATTCTGACTCAAAGGAAATTCAGGAATATGACTTAATATGTAAAAAGATAGAGTTGTTGAAATTGGAGCATGCAGAGAACGAGAGGGTGAGGAGGCATGAAATAGAGATGGCCAACCTTAATTGGAAATGGCTAGGTTACAGGGGGCTCCTAACCAATTTAGCACCCCACGATGGTAGTCAGCCTGATAGGTTTTAATGGTTGGGGCTGCATTAAAATTGGTCCCCATTTTTGATGAAAGGAATGTTCCTGAATTCTTCAAAGGCCTTTGAGAGGGTGTCAGCTCGGTTGGTCGTGCCACCAGAGATGTGGACAGTGCTGATTCAGTGTAAATTGGTGGGCAAGGCAATTCGGGTATATAATGCCTTGGAGGAAGGGATAGCCAGGGATTATCACAAGGTAAAGGCACTAATTTTAAAAGCTTATGATTTGGTCCCTGAGGCATACAGGTTGAAGTTTAGGAACTTTAATAAACAGCCATCCTTGTCGTATGTAGAATTTGCCAGGTTCAAGGAGGAACAGTTTGACGACTGGTTGAAAAAGTCGTCAAGTTGTCACTTTTTCTTCTTGAGAGAACTCATGCTTTTGGAGGAGTTAAGAAATCTTGCTCCAAAGAACTAAGAATTTATCTGGAAGAATTGAAGGTCACTAATTTAGTAAGGCAGCTCAAGTGGCTGACGAATTTGTCTTGACCCATAGAACAGGTTCAGGCAATTTCGCCAGCAAGGATATGAATAGTAATGTAGTCAGATCAGAGAATTTCCATAGAGGAATACGGAGTGATATTAATATATCTAAGAATTCCGTGGCCCAGAATAATTTCTCTAGTAGTAAGAATGGAAAATTCACGAGTAAACCTGGTACTCGTGTATTTTCCAAAGGAGGTAGTTCCGGGGACAGACGAAATAGTAATATTAAGACTTGTTTCTGGTGTAATAAACCCGGTCATTTCCAAGCTCAGTGTCACGCCAGAACAAATTATCTTCAAAGGAATAATCCTGTGGCTTTAATGCCAAGTGCATCTCCTGACGTAAGATTACCTGTAATAGATAGTGGTAGTGGTGGTAATAGTACACCAGGAGAAGGAAATAATAATCCACAGGAATGACTACAATATGATGAATACATATGGCCTGGTAAAGTAATTTATAATTCTGTCATTATTGATGTTAGGTTTTTGAGAGATACAGGGTCTGCTCGGTCGTTAGTGCTGGAAAGCAGTTTAAAAGGTTTGGTGAAGTAATTCAGGGAACTTTATTGTTCTGGGAAGTTTCCCGAACACAATAGTTTCAGCTCCTTTAGTAGAGGTAATGTTGTCATTCCCTGGGTATTATGGAAAGACCGAGTTGGCCGTTGTCGAGAGTCTTCCTATAGCTGGTATTGATGGCATATTAGGAAATGATATGATTAATAGTGATGGCCAGGAATTATTCCCAATATTGTCAATCAATAAGTGTCCAGTGGCGGTTACCACTAGAGCTGCCGCAAGGGCTGCAGACTTATTAAATAATGATGAAGAGTTAAATTTGAGTAGTTTAGAGGTAGACATAGATGTAGGAAGACCCGGGTCAGTAGTAAGTAGTGATAACGTAATTCCGATTGGGATCGAGCAGCTTTTATTGAAGCCAGAAAAGAGAGTTTAATTTTAATTTAGGTGATACGTAGACTTGACAAAGCCTCGATTCCTGGGTAAAAAGGGGCATATTTATATAGGGTGAGCCATCCCCTGTTTGCTAATGATCCCAAATGTCCCGTATTGAGCAAATAGTGGTGCCTTCTCAATTTCAGAGACAAATATTAAATTTATCTCATGATGATTCATTCTCTGGTCATTTTGGTGGTCCTGGAAGACGTTTCCGTAGGTTGGCTAAATGTTTTTGGTGGCCAGGAATGAAATCGTCAGTAAAACAATATGTGAAAGAATGTCCAGTGTGCCAAGTGGTAGGTAAACCTAATCAAATAATTGTAAAAGCACCTTTATATCCCATACCAGCTATTGGGGAGCCATTTAATGAGCTGGTAGTTGATATAGTAGGCCCTCTGCCTAAAACTAGAACAGGTTTTATCTATTTACTGACTTTGATGGATCGGGCATCACGATTTCCTGAAGCCATTCCCATGAAGAAAGTCACATCTAAGGCTGTATTTGACCAGTTGGTAATTTTCTTTTCGAGGTATGGAATCCCTCGTAAGATACAAACTGATTGTGGAACTAATTTTACTAGTAAGGAATTTCGAAGTAAGTGTGCAGATCTGGCCATTCTGCACACTACTAGTGTTCCTTACCATCCAGAGAGTCAGGGAGTGATGGGAAGATTCCATCAAACTCTAAATCAATTTTAAGGAGATTTTGTTATGAGCATGGAGAGGAATGGGATAAGGGTCTTCCTTTGCTCTCTTTTTGCTCTTAGAAGTCATCCAAATTCATCCACAGGCGTGGCTCCTTTTGAATTAGTCTTTGGACATAAAATACGAGGCCCTTTAGAAATTTTATATGAAGTTTTGGAATCTGATGAAATAAAGGAGACGAACGTGGGTGAATTTGTTGATAATCTTAGAGGAAAACTTTCTAGCGCCTGGAAGTTTGATAGAGGAAAATTAGCTAGCTCTCAGGCTGCCTATGAAGATTAATTATGACAAGAAACTCGAGCACGGTCGTTTTGAGCCTGGGGAATTAGTTTGGTGTTGGGTACTGCTTCGGATAACTTCCTTGAACCAAGGTATAAGGGGCCTTGGAAGGTGTTGAGGAAGTTATCCGATCTAATTATGAAAATAGAAGCTGCCCGGGACCAAACGAAAGTGTCGAATTTTTCACATTAATAGACTGAAACCTTATATCTCTAGTAGATCTGATCCTTTGGAAACAGGGTATGAATCGGTTTTCTTTGGTGGCAGAGGTGCTTCCTGATGGGTCTGAAGAAATAATTAATCAAGTACCTTCAGATGCTCCTATCCAAGAATGTGCAATGTTTGGATGGGTTAGATGAGCATGCTGAAGCATCTTGATCTAAATCAAAGAAGGGAAATGGAGGCTTAATTCATTCTTTTTCAGATTTGGTTAGAGATTCTCCCAGATTGACTAGTTTATAATTGAACATGATGTAGTAGTAGTAGGAGAAGCTTCACCAATTAAACAAAGTCTTATAGACTAAATCCCACTAAAATGGATATAGTCAATAAGGAAATAGAATATATGCTGAAGCATGATTTAATACAACCGTTCTGTTAGTCCTTGGAGCTCCCCTATAGTGTTGGTGAAGAAATCAGATGGACAGTATCGGATGTGTGTGGACTATCGTAAAGTTAATACACATACTAAAAATGATTCCTTTCCGCTTCCTAGAATTGACGACTGCATAGACCGCATTGGTTCAGCAAAGTATATTACAAAGTTAGATTTGCTCAAGGGCTATTGGCAAGTTCCTTTGTCGGATCGAGCAAGAGAAATTTCAGCATTTGTCACCCCATTTGGCTTGTATGAATGCAAGGTCATGCCTTTTGGGATGAGGAATGCTGCTTGTACTTTTCAAAGATTAATGAACCGTGTGGTCTGTGGGTTAGAAGGTACCGAGATCTACATAGATGATCTTGTTGTTCACAGTAATGATTGGAAAAACTCATTTACTCAGGTTGGGTAAAGTTTTTGAAGCTCTCCGTGCTGCGGGCTTAGTCATTAACCTCGCTAAATGCGAATTTGGTAAGGCCACAGTTGTGTATCTGGGTCATGAGGTTGGTCTGGGTCATATAGCCCCGAAACAGGCTAATGTCGAGGCTATAACTAATCTAAAGAGACCGTGCAATGTCCGAGAAGTTCGAAGGGTGCTAGGTATGACGGGATACTATAGGAGGTTCGTTAGGAACTTTTCTGACATTGCTCGTCCCTTGAATGATCTTTTGCAAAAAAATAGGAAATTTATTTTGGACTAGCGAGTGTGAGGAAGCATCATTAAAATTAAGACTATTCTTATGTCTACAACCTATTTTGATTTCTCCGAATTTTCAAGCTCCCTTTATAATTGCTGTTGACGCCAGTGATGTAGGCATTGGAGGCGTTCTCTTTCAAAAGGGTGAGGACGAGGAGGTGTACCCAATATCCTACTACAGCAAAAAGTTGTTAACGGCAGAGCGTAAGTATTCAACTATTGTGAGAAAGAGGCTCTCGCCCTGATCCGTACCATATCTCATTTTAAACCATACTTAACTAATCTTTCTTTTTCAGTGGAGGTATGGACGGATCATAATCGTTAGTGTTTATTGAACGGATGAAAGGGTCTAAACTAACCAAAGGATTTTACGTTGGGCCTTGCAACTGCAAAGCTCAAACTTGGTAATTAAACATATTAAAGGATCTGATAATAAGATCCCAGACACCTTGTCTAGGATGTAAAGTGTTTATTTTTGTTGGTCTTTCCCTGCCTCTTCCGCCCTGCTCGTTCTCTTTGTGTTCATTTAGAGTGAAAGCAAGTGTTAACTTTATGGTTTGTTCCGACGTTGTTCGGTTGTTTCGTTTATTTATATGATAATTCTTTTTTTTTTTGTTTTTTGCCAGTGTTGTTTTTAGTTTAAGTATTAGTTGTGAGAAATATTCAGTTCTCTATTAGTCATAGTTTCTTATTAGCTGATAGGTGCCATTTGTTATGACTTTAATTTTTAGCAAGAACTTTTGGAATTTCAGAACTTTTATCATTTTCTGTGATTTAGTACATTGTTTTGTTCTTGGCTTTAGAATTATGTTCGAGTTAATTTTTATTTTATTTTCCAGGGCTTTGTATTTAAGTTAGACTGTTTATATATTGGTATGTTTAATTGAGGTATATTTAATGCCGACCTTTTTATTTCAGAATGTGTAATGCACAATTGTGTGTGCTTTATTAGATAATTCTATGCATGTTTACATTAAGGTTATCTTTACTTTTAAGATTGATGCTATTTTAGATTTAATTGATTCTTTTAGGTTTGTATAAAAAATTTTACTCTATTTGATTAAAAAAAATTTTTTGTAGGGGTTGGGGAGAGAAAGGTATTAGATTAAATAAATTTTCTATAATAATTTGTTAATTATAATTTGTTAATAGTTGTCAACCTTTTGATCTTATTTTAGGTTAAGTTTTTTTTAACAAGTTAGTATCGTTTATTAGTTCGATGAACTCTGTAAGGGAGTCATATGACTTCGCAGTTTTTGCTTTGTTTACCGCCTTCCATCCCCCCGGTATTAGTGAAACCATTGAAGTGCCGTATTAACGATCGTTGTTTTTTTCTCTCCTATGAGCTGTGTTGACTCGAGTGGAAGGCTTGATCGTAAGGGTCTGATTCGTGACAGAGTTAGTTCGAGTTCCTCCTCACAGCCTGACGCTTTGCCACTTAAACTTTGGTCACTTCTGCAGTTTTGTACGGAGATTTGGAGATTTGGATCACGGCTTCTTTAATCCTTCGCTGCCTTGTGTGTGGTCGCTGGTGTTTGTCACCCACGGCATTCGTCAGCCACGCCCCTTCCCTTGTTCTTCGGAAGGATTCCGAACAAGTTGGCCTATATCTACTGAGAACGTTGCAGTTTGTGGCGTGCGAGATCGTTGACGTCCGGATCTCGGAGGCTACCACCCTCGGTGTTCCCGTGGTATTTTGGGTTGCCTGTAGGCATTGCAGCTTGACCCGGTTGACCTCTGGCATCAGCGTCAGTGAGTTCTTGGAACTCGTGGAGACAAGTAGGGCGGCTTTCTACAGGTATGAGATGTTTTTATAACTATTAAGACGATCGTGGATCGCGGGGTACCTGTAGATTTGCACGCCCTTGTTTGCAGTACGGTCTTCTGGATCTTGCATGACCTGAGAAGATGATTCACTAAGCCTTTCGTGATTATTCCTTTCAATCAATTTGTTTGTAGGTTTTATTTTTTGTAATGTATTGTTTATTAACTTAAGTTAGTTTGTATGTATTAGGTAGAAATAATTTTACAAAGTTTCCCCATCATTATTTTCTTTTCCTTGCTTCCTTCATGCCTTACATTGATTTTCTTTAGGTGGTTAGTTTTGTCTGGGGCCAGTTATTTTCGGGAAGGTACCTGCCTGAAGTTTCATATTTATTTCCTATTTCTTTATCTTAGGGTTTAATTTAGCTGTAGTGATCTTTTAAAGATCTTAAGGTTGGTTTTCCCTTGATTTATACATTCATTTATTTTGGTTATTATTGTTACCAACCATTACCTCTTTTTGTGTGTTTGTAAATAAATATTGTAACTTTTGTTGAGGTGTTTGTTCTATTGTTCCTAAGTTGCTGTGTTACATTTTTACTGACCGCAAATTCTGAGTAGAGACAAGAACCCTTGAAATTACGGCCGTAAATAAGGTCGTAACTTATATATGATATATATATATATATATATATATATATATATATATATATATATATATATATATATATATATATATATATATATATATATATATATATATATATATAGTATATATATATATATGAATATATATATATATTATGTATATATTAATCCAAGGCGACCCTTCACAACTCCTCATAATTGCATATAACGAACATGGTACTCAGTATACTAATAAAATCAGAATTACAAATTATAAAATGGAACATTCAAAATAAAATGACTAACACCATTGCTAAAAGAACTAGCAAAAGGCTGGTGACAACCTACCCAGAAGGAACACCGGGGGCAGATTGTCCAGCCCCTGAACAGTCTAATATCAGAAATTATTCCAAAATATGTAAAACTTTTATAGAAAATAAAAACTTTCAATGATAGGACAGGTATGCAAAAAGAAACTGTTTTAACAATTTTGGAATCTATTATTATCAAATTGACTGTACCTCCGTTAAACTCCCAACATCGCTCACACAATGGTTTATGTCCTTTCAGCTGTTTCTTCTCTGTCTGTATGGTTATTTATTTACTTTCTCTCTCTCTCTCTCTCTCTCTCTCTCTCCTCTCTCTTTTATTATTATTAGTTTTATTTTCTTACTTGATAGGTTGTCACCAGCCTTTTTTGCTTGTTCTTTTAGTAAAGGACTTTAGTCAGTTTTTATTCTAAATGTTTTTATTTTTGTAATCAAAATTTGTAACCCTGGTCCTGTTAGTTTACGTAATGCCATGCTCGCTGTTTGCAGGCTAGAAAAGGCAACTATGAGGAGTTGTGACACGTTGGCGTATATTATTATAACAAAATGCATACGGTGCCTTTCCCTGACGCCTAGAATTGTTCTTGGAACTGTTGCTCCGGAAGTTGGAGGTGTGTGTGTGTATATATATTGAGTATGAATATATATATATATATATATATATATATATATATAGTATATATATATATATAAAGTATATATATAAAGGCAAATCCAAGAAGGAAAGTGAAACAATGGAGTAGTACTAAGCCTTTCGACTTACTGCCCTTTGCTTAGCTAAGTCAAGGGCACCGCCTTTGTTTCACTTTCCTTCGTGGATATTGCCTTCATTTATATGTACATCACGTTCCATATTTTCTTGATTCAGTTTTATACACATACATACATATATATATACATATACGTACATATATATATACATATATATATATAATATATATATGTGTGTGTGTGTGTGTGTGTATGTAAGTATGTATGTATGTATGTATATACCACATGTATATGCAACACGTACACTGATGGACAATTAAGATGCCTTACTTGTTCACATCTATTACCCGATGTTTTGCAATTTTCATTTATGATTACATTTTCAAGGACTCTGAAATAGATAAGTACAACCTATTTTAGAGCCCTTGAAGATGAAATTATAAATGGAAATTGCGAAATAAATATGAACAAGAAAGGAATCTTAATTGTTCAACTCCATATTATTCTGGAGTTGTGTCTAAAATGCACGGTAGCTGAAGCTATAGTAGATCCATATCAACCGTGCATCTGATTCCTAGGCTAGTCCCTTACGACGCTCCTGATTGGCTGTTGATAAGTCAGTCACATGGCTGGAAACTCTCAGTCTCTCGAGAGAGTTCACATAAGGTTCCACCTCTCCTGAGGGATGCGTCTTTCAAAAGTATCCCTCAGGAGAGGTGGAACACTCATCCTGCCCATGTGAACTCTCTCGAGAGACTGAGAGTTTCCAGCCCTGTGATTGGCTTATCAACAGCCAATCAGGAGCGTCATAAGGGACTGGCCTAGGCATCAGATGCACGGTTGATGTGAATCTACTGTAGCCTTTTGCTGGCTTGGAGACCTTACACAACGGAGATCCTTTATGTTAAAGTACTAAAGTGAATAAAAGGACTGCTCTGGACCTTTGAAAATCAGCTAAATCTGGGACATGAAAAACAAGATGGCTTAAATCTGACGCGAAGGGTTTAAAGCTTTCTCGTGAATCTGACTTGGAGTTATTTACTAATATCACGTAATTGCTGCATTGATCAATATAATTCCGTCACTTTGAAGAAAATAATTCAGTCCGTTGCTCTTAACAACAAAGGTTAAGAGCAAACACCTGAATCGCCATTGAAGTCTCAAGAATCTAAAGAACATTTCCGACCTTCTAACATTTCTGTTTTATTCTCGTGATTCTCAACTGGATTATTCACTACGTGCTCTTAACGCAAGTCATTGAGTAAAGTCTAATTCTCCAATTAAATCTTACGCTGAAGAAAATTTTGGACTTTCTAAAGTCTACATTTTAGTTTTCTGTAAAAGAAAACTATTGAGATGGCTATTCGTTTGTCCGTCTGCCCTTTTTCTGTCCGCCCCCAGATCTTAAACACTACTTTGGCTAGAGGACTGCAAATTGGAATGTTGATCATCCCCTCTCCACTCATCAAACATACAAGATTGCAGCCCTCTAGCCTCAGTAGTTTATATTTTATTAATGTCAAAGTTACCCATGATCGGGCGTCTGGCAATGCTATAAGTGCCAACAACACAGGCCACCACCGGGCCATGTCTGAGAATTTCATACAGCATTATACACTGCACAGAAAACTCGATTGCGCGCCGAAGAAACTTCGGCGTATTATTTACTTGTTATTCTCAGAATCGGTAACCACATTTTAGTTTCCTTAAAAAAAAAAAAAAAAAAAAAAAAAAAAAACTATTGTGCAAGCTTGTCTGTCCTTCCGCCCTCAGATAAAACTTTAAAAAAGTAATGAGTCTAGAGGGGTGCAAATTGGTATGCTAATCCTCTACCCTCCAATCATCAAACATGCCAAATTACAGCCCTCTAGCCACGGTAGTTTTTATTTTAAGGTTAAAGTTAGCCATAATTGTGTCTCTGGCAACGATATGGGATAGGCCACCACCGGGTCGTGGTTAAAGTTTCATGGGCCGCGGCTCAAACAGAAGGCTAGGCACATTTTTTACTGTTTTTTGCAGCATGTTAAACACTTATTTGCATAATGTCTTTACGTATAATTCTATGTTAAAGTTATATATGTATATATACTATATATATCATATAACATTAACATGAACTTATACGTAAAGACATTATGAAATAAGTATTCAACATGCTCCCAAAAGTAAAAACTGAAAATACGATAGCCCTCATTCACAAACACACACACACACACACACACACACACTATATATATAATATATATATATATATATATATATATATATATAATATATATATATATATCTATATATATATAGATATACACATATATATGTGCGTGTGTGTGTGTGTGTGTGTGCTGCTGTATGTGTGCGCTGCTGTGTAAGCTATAAATAAACAGTATATACACACGCTACAAACACATACATACGCACACACACACATTCACACACACAATTCCACGCTTCCCTCAACAAAACATAGTGTTATTACTTGTTTTTTCTGCATTCATCATTTAAAACCTATTTGCGTTATTTTCAGGTATGTCGATCTAAACAAATTCCCAACTACTGTAGTCACTTTCGCGATAAAGTCATTTATTTATTATATCTTTACAGTCCTCTCCATTGACACGACTCCTGAAGACTTGAAAGTCTTCAGGAGTCGGTTACTCCATTCCTTCAGAGTCGCGGACTCCTTTCGAAACTCCCTAGAGGAATGACCCGAAGCAAAGAAGATCTCCTCTGGAATTTCCGAAGCTCAGTGGCCTTTTTCTTTTCTAAGCTGTTGAACAGGTAGGAAGTACAGCAATCATGTTTTCAGCAATGAATAACACGACTTTTGTTAAGACCGCATTGGCTCTAAACAAACCCTTTGTTAACAACTTATTGGCTCTAATCCTTCTCGGATTAGTGGTATTCTTTATATTTGGATTCGGAATCTCCGGATTTACTATTGGTAAATGCTTGGTAGCTTTCCTTCTCGGAGGATTGCTTGCATTTGTATATGGAAAATACGTCGCAGAAATATCTGCTTTCTCTAAAGAACAGGGAATATTGCTGAAGGAGCTTGAGGCTGCCTACTTAATGAACATCAGACTCTTGGATGAAAATGAAGAAAGGAGTTGCACGGAGGAATTTCTAGAAGAAATATATGTATGCAGACTTGGCGAAGGAGTTGGCGGAAGAGAAATCTCCCGCTGAAGAGCTTATCAAAGCTCATGAGGAAGATCAGGCGAAGCTGAGGGAAGCTGAGAACGCAAATGAAGAGCTTGTTTCTCGTAAGCTTTTCCTCAGCAAGGAAAACAACGACTGTCACGAGGTGATAATCCAGATAAATAAGGAGGTAGATGAGCTGAAGGAAGAACTCAACCGCAACGGCACAGAATTTGCAAGGAACGCAGAAGTAATTCAAGAACTGCAGAATCAAGTCAAAGATAACGAGGTATACTGCAGTTTTCTCGAAGAAAAGGTAAAGGATCACGAGGCAGAAAGAAAGAGATTGAAGCAGCTGGCATCAGAACGCGAAGAAAATCGACAACATTTGCTACAAGAAGTAAATGTTCTTCGAGCCACAAATTACGATCTTCAGAACAGTCTGGAAAAGGAGGCCAGAAATAATATAGATTTGGAAAGGAAAGTGGAAATGCTTGAAGATCAAAATAAAAACCTCGAACGGGATTTGGCTCAGAAGGAAACTCAAATTGTCACGTCAGGATGGAAAATGCTGAACGTTGAAAGGAGTTGAAAGGAGGAAGAATGAAATCCTGGCTGAAGAAGTCCAGGTGATGAAAAGTTGGATCGCTCAACTAGCTGGTGAAAAGGAAAAAAACTGAAAGATACATTCGTCGAAAAGGACTTGGAAATTAGCTCAGTGGTCCGAAATATGGAAAAAGAGAGAGAAAAGAATCAGGTTTTGGCTGAAGAAATTCAAGTACTGAAAAAATGGATCGCTGAGTTAGCAGGCGAGAACCAAAATCTCAAAGACAGATTGGCAGAAAAGGAATTTGAAGAGAATGAGGTGGAGAAACTTTCAGAAGAGCTGAAAGTGACAAAAGAAGAGATGAGAGAATTGGAGAGTACCTTGAAACAGGTACAGGAGCGACTTAAGGAGGCAGAAGAAAGACCTAAGGAGGAGCAGACGCTGGAACAGGAGAAGGAAGAAGAAAACGGTTCGAATAAAGTTCATGAAGAGGAGGCGGAATTCGCGGACAATAGAGGATATTCTCAGGAGGAAAACGGAGAAGTAGATCGAGAGAATGATGACAGTCACAAAAATAATAAAGAAGAAAATAATGAACTGATCATGAAAAAGGATCTCGAAAAGAACGGGACAAAACCTCCGGGCCAAGAGGACAGCAGCAGGAGGTCCGTCGTCCAGTCCCTGACCCTTCAAACGCATTGCGAGAAGCTGCATAGCATCATGTTACCTGCAGCATTTCAGGAGCTCCTCCTGAAAGACGAAAAGGGCCTCACCTTCGTCAAGTATAAGAACAAAGTCCTCCTCAACTTCATGCATCACGATAAGAACCATGTACGTGCTGTGCTCAGCAGATGTCCCAGATCTACAGCGGAAGAAGTTCTCGTCGATCTCCAAAATTTGGTTTTGAGGAGTCTCACAAAGGAATAGAATCGACCACAGAGGATTAGGATCTCCCACAGGGGACCAGGATCGCCCACAGAGGATTAGGATCACGATCGCCCACAGAGGATTAGCATCGAGTCGACGGAGCGAAGGAATTCTATGACGGGAAGGAGATCGGCCTCAGGAAATGGACTCGCCCCTGAGTTGATAGCAGACGGGTGGGTTACAGTTAGCGGGTGGACTGGTGCCCCGAATTCTGCTGGATTCTGACAGACCGCGCCTTGAGGCTGTGAGCCCTGTTCCGGAGGCGTCGCGATTTTCTTGGCCTTGTCGATGGGATTGGCTGGAGGATGGATGTTGGCTGGTGTCCCCCACCCCCCACCCAGCCAACGGGAGGTTCCCCCGCTCCCACACAAAAATCCCCCCCTCCCCCATCCAACCTCATCGACGAGACCAAGAGAATCACGACGCCCCCGCAACTTGACGCACCAGCACCAATACACGGCCTGTCAGAATTCATCGCACCATTCCAACCGCTGTGACCCACCCGACTGCTATTTACTATATCTCTCTGTGCTTTTGTTCTTTATTTCTTGCACTTCTGTAACTCCTGTGTCATTCATTCACTTTTGTAACTTTTGTAACTCCTTTGTAATTCATTCACTTTTCTAATTCCTATGTAATGCATTCAATTTTGTAATTACTTTGTAATTCAATTACTGCTGTAACTTGCAATTCATTCACTTCTGTAACTCATATGTAATTCATTCACATTTGTAAATCTTGTAATCAGTCAATTTTTTAACTTGTAATTAATTCACTTTTGAAACTTTTACAATTCAAGTACTCTTGTAACTCCGAGAAAATAAAGCTACCAAAAAAAAAAAATCTTTATTTAACCTCAGAAAACCTTATGCTATACCAGCTACGCGCTGAAGATGAGGTCAAAGATGTTGTACAACGACCTCTTTTTCTAACAGCTCCCTCGACCAGTCATTTTCCTAGTGGCTGTATATTGTTGTTAAAATTACTTCGAGCCGTTTCAGTTTATGAGATGGCTATGTTTCCAACTATGGTTGACAGGAGAGCTGTTATAAAAAGCGGTCGCAGTATACTGAATTGAATATAGAATTTAGGCCAAAGGCCAAGCACTGGGACCTAAGACGTCATTCAGCGACGAAACCGAAATTGACTGTAAAAGGTTTGAAAGGCGTAACAGGAGGTAAACCTCCCAGTTGCCCTAAGAGTCAATTGTTAGGAGAGGGTGAAAAGTAAGGGAATAAGAAAGGAGGTATAGTAAAAGGAGCGAAAATGTTTGCAGCTAGGGGCCGAAGCACTGCAAAGAGCCCGAGTAATTCCTACGGAGGTAAACAGTATATCAGAGGTTTTAAGACTAATATTTTTAATTAAGCTGACAGTCATTTAGCCTTCTCTCGTTCAGGCAACACTGTCGCAGGCGGCCAAGCTCTTCTGGCTGATATTACGCATATGAAGCTGTTATTTTAATAAAAAGTGTGTAAGTTAGGGTCTCCTTCTTTAATAATAATAATAATAATAATATGTTCTATTGAAGGAGATTGCTGCTTCAGCTAAACTCAGCTCGCGGATAACCCCTGCTGACCTCCCGACTATAAATTAGGGTAGCACCGAAAAATATCATCAGTCTACTCAAAGCCACTGCCTTGTAATATTTGGTCGAATCCAGAAGAAACGCCGGCATAAAATATTCACTTAGATTTGTATTACTCTACGGATATTGTATATACCAGATTTCAATATATATAAATTTCGTAAAATTCGTTTATCTTGACTTTCATATGTATCAAATAGGCGCGTTTACTCGGCATCCTAAATAGTTCTGAAAAAGCCGCAATAAGAAGAATAGAAAAGAATTTCTATAAAATAAGTGCAGCTGAAGCAGCAATCTCCTTCAATAAAACATGCTTGAAAGAGGGTCTTCTACTTAAATACATAATAATAATAATAATAATAATAATAATAATAATAATAATAATAATAATAATAATAATATTTTGTTAAAGATGATGGCAGCATCAGTGGAATTGATTTTATATATGGTCTTTTCAATTCTTCTTATTATTCTCTTCGTCATCAGGGCTGATATTTGCTAATAGCTGGCCGATGTTCATATCTTGGTTAAAGAAATGTTGTTGGCTAAAATTTTCTATAAATAATAATAATTTTCTAATACTAATAATAATAATATAATAATATTCTCGAAGACAACCCTCTTTCAAAGAAACTTCTTTAAAAAGAATGGCTGCCTGGAAGCCATTGAGATTATACTTTTAATTTAATTTTTCAATCTCACGGATGAGTTCTATCCGTAGCAACAGGTAAATTAGATACAAACGATGCTAAGTTCATTTATTCTCCTTAACGCTTTGGTAGTTCATTCTACCATTGACAATATATATATATATATATATATATATATATATATATATATATATATATATATATATATAAAATATATATATATATATATATATATTATATATATATATATAAATATATATATATATATATATATAGATATATATATATATATATATATATATGTAAGCATTTGCATAATACCTTTAGTAAAACAGAGGGAAAAAATCTCGCACGATATGTTACGATAAAATAAATTATAGGACTACGATTTCGACGCGCATGTTTAACGAAAAATATATACTTATAAATAACAAATAATTAAATAAAACATGAATTCTTACGGAGCACCTGGCGATCGTTCACGGAACCCTAAGGTTCCGCGGAACCCCGGTAAACAATGGCTGATCTAACACAAAAATTATTTATTTGTTTCTTATAAATAACAGTCATCTGTAGGCCCATAATAATTCAGTCATATTATTGTTTTGTCAAGCAAACAACTGACTTCAATTATAGTAGGGGAGCCCGGGGCTAGTTGGCTACAGGGGTAAGTTGGCATATTCAAAATGACTTTAAAGTTTACCAATTGATGACTCTAATACATATACTGTGTAATTGCCACGTGGTTCCTCAATTACCAGCAAAATTCTATAGAGATAGAAGGTAGGAGCTCAAATTTATGAGACAATTTTCTATTTTGATGGTAGTGAGTAAATATTTTAATCTTTCTGTTATTTGCTATAACATCTATACATTCATAAATATTATTTTTCAATTATAGCATAGTTTTCCTTATGGTTTAAAGATACTATACCTTTAAAATGATTAATTCAAGGCTTCTTGGTGTGGACTGGTAAGCGATTTTGTACCAAATGGTAGGGATGGGGCAAGTTGGCTCAAAATAAATGGGGCAAGTTGGTACACGTTATTTGATAACGATAGTAAGCCTATTTATTTATATAATTTACGTTTTGTTTCTGGATTTTTGGAAGGATAATGAGATTAGTGTCCTATCATTTCCTCCACATTGTTCTCACAAGTTGTAGCCCCTGGATTTTAGTGTTTATAGACATCTGAAGAAATGTGTTAACAGGGCATGTGATTCGTGGATGACTGGTAATCCAGGATCAAGTATGCCCATCTGTGACATTCCTGGTAAGGTTTTCTCGGCTTTACCTCTAGCTGTCACCTATTCTGATATTTTCAATTGGTTTAGGATTGATGAAATTTCAACTTTGAATTACAGACTATTTCAAGATTTTGATTTTACGGGTGGTTATGTAACAGACTGAGAGACACATGGGCTTCGGATCAGTCATCAGTGTGATACAGAGTTTAAGAACTGCTCCTGTTGAGTCAGAAGAAAGCTCAGCTGAAGAGAGCCTGTGTTTAGTAAGCCAGGAGAAGTGTAGGTCCAGTGCAGGGCATGTAACGTGTGGGAGCATGAAGACTATGACGAGGATTTATCTCACACTTGCCACAATTACAACTAGATGATGATCTGAAGTAATACTAATGCCTTATATTTTGTATTTTGGAAATTCAGGAGTATTTTTGATATTTGATTTAAATGCAATGTAGTAATTTTATTTTAATCATCAATGTGCCAACTTACCCCATAATGTGTGCCAACTTACCCCGTGGGGCAAAAGTTGGCACGAAAAGTTATTTTTTTCTAAAGCTTATTGTTATCTTATGTTGAAAGCAAACAACAATTATTTTGCTCTATGATAAAGTTGAATGTTAATATTTTTCAATGGTGGTAAGAATTTTGCAAAAGGTTTTGTTTTATATTCGCAATAACCAAAACTGTAAAAAGTGTGCCGAACTAGCCCCGGTCTCCCCTACGCTTTAGCTTTGTTTACGAAATGAAAATAAAATGTAGCGGTGGTTGGAAGACTGGCACTATAAAGTAGCATATAAGTTTCTTATCATTAAATAGAGTAATACGCACCCATTAAATAGATAGTAATACATATGTAATATATACGCTATAGTCAGGGTACAGATCATAATAATTGTGCTACAGCCTACTCGGTTTGTTTTATCGAAGCAGGACTACCTTCTTTTGGTTTCAACTGACTTTCATGCTAATGAAATCATGGATACATTTTTGTATTATCAGTTTTAGATAATGAATAGTATTGTTACTATAGTCGGTTTTTTTTTCGGCTGGTGTAAATTCGTCAGATATAATACACTTGGCTGAGGAAGGGCACAGAGGATCTCTGTTTTTTTGTTTTTTAAATAATCTCTCTACACACCAAGTTATTTCGAACATTTCCATTCTCTCAAGAAGATTATGAATAAATACAAGAGCAAACTAGACCAAAAAAATAATCACCTAGCATTAATGCAAAGAAAACAAGAGAAATTAAAATTAGTGCGATTGTCGATTTTTCTATCGTTAATGTTTAAGAGTCAGTGTTTAGCGAATTGTTAGGGTTTAGTGAGTAAGCGTTTAGTGAATTTTTATGAGTAAGTGTTTGATGAATGTTAAGGGTTTAGTGACTGTTTAATGTGTCAGCATTCAGTGAATGTTTACTGAGTCTTTAGGGTTTAGTGAATGTTTTGTGAATGTTATTGAATGATTATTGTGTAAGTATTCAGTGAATGTTTTGTCTTTAGGGTTTTAGTAAATTTTTGTGAATGTTAAGTGAACGTTTAGTGAATGTCTTGTGAATGGTAGTGTTTAGTGAATATTAGTGTGTAAGTATTCAGTGAGTGTTTAGGGTTTTAGTGAAAGTTTTGCGAATTTTAAGTGAGCGTTTAGTGAATGTCTTGTGAATGTTAGTGTCTAGCAAATGTTTAGTATGCAAGTGTTCATTATGTTTTTAATGAGTGGATGTTCATTCACTGTGTAGTATTTAATGAGTATTTAGGGTTTGGTAAACATTTAGTAATTAATGAGTGCTTAGGGTTTAGTGAATGTTTAGTGTTCAATTAATGTTTAGGATTAAGTGAGTGTTTAGTGAATGTTTACCGGGTGTTTGGGGTATAATGAGTATTCAGTAAATTTAGTGTTTTAAGTGTTTAGTGAGCATTTAATGTATAGTGAGTGCCTAGTGAGTGTTGGGTATTCAGAGTGTTTCGTGTTATTGAGAGTATGTGTGAGTGTATGTTAAGTGTGTGTGTGTGTGTGTATGAGTGTGTGTGTGTGTGTATAGTGAATGTATGCAAGTGTGAGTGCTTTACTGAGTAAGTGCATTGTGATGTGGTTGGTGTTTAGTGATTGTACTACATTACTGTTTATTTAGTGCTTCGCTACCATATGCAAAGAAAGTCCTGTATTTACACAAACCATTTATGCTTGACACTGCTTAAATTCAAGAGCAGTTTCTTAGGCCTGACCACAATGGTTGGAGTGCTTGGGTGTGTTTTCGTAAGGTAATTTGGGTCGAATAATAATAATAATAATAAATAATAATAATAATAATAATAATAATAATAATAAAGATTTAAAAAAGTAATAGTAATAAAATATAGTACTAAGAGCTGGACCGAGACCTTTCAATATGGCCTTCCGAAGTCACTCTCGGCAGGGAGATCGCTACTCCAGTGATTGACGCCCTATGCCTTGCACACAGCTGACATATTTGCACATTCGGTTGTCCGATTTTTATGACTGTTGGAGACGCATTATAAATCATATTAACAATGGTAAATACATTGAACAGACGTGAGGATATAATATGAAGTCAGTGCCTGTCTACTGGATATAATGAACAAATAAAGAAAAAATATTACTAGGGAGAAATTAGCCGAATATGGTCGTCAAAGCCAGCTTCTATAAAATGCATTGAAACACATTACATAGGCTGCCTGTGGTGCGTGCCGGCGGGAAGTTAAGAGACAAACGCACTCAGCTGGCTTTAAACATCAAACTGCGTATCATTTTTATTCGAGTTTAGATTTTCTTCCCTGAATATATATAGTACCTGATACTTGGTGATAGTGTACAGATCAATTTGAGTGAAGCAGCCGAAAATAAGTGGACTGACTATTAGATAATTGACATGATATAGGCCAACTTAATTTGGGAGTCAGGAGCTCCAAGTTGTATGATCGTCAACTTCGGGAGGGGGAATAAAATGGGGGAAAATGTTTTGATCTTTATAGTTAGCTTATCCTGAACAATTCATTCACATTTCCGTTTCCAGTAATTATTTGTGTTGTGATACAACAGCTCTTGGTGAATGTGCGGGTGTTAGAAGGGCTCTCTATGATGGGACTTTGGTCTTAATATCAATCGAACTCCCATATCCGATAAAAATTTTATTTCATCCACATGAACCAACAGCAACTAAAGAACAATTCAGTTATGGTAAGACACGTTGGGCTACGAACCTCGACATGGCTGCAGTGTCCTAACTATAGGCAAGAAAGCACGCTATTAAAACGAGAATACTTATCTTACATTTCTTTTTTTAGAGGAATTGAAAGTGGCACCATATGACTAGTTTAATTATTCAAAAATGGCTCAGCACACATACTTTTAGCTGTTGCCAATTGTGACCCCCTCCCATTCAGATAAAATACTTTGTGTGAAGTATAACTCCAAACCAAGGATAGTGCTCATATTATATATAGTGTATATATATATATATATATATATATATATCCATATATATATCTATATATATATATATATATATATATATATAAATATAATATTAGCAAGACTCACACATAGTAAGTCTCGCATATAGTATTTATATAGATGTGATGGAATTAATGAAGTGAAATATTCCATACTTCAATGGTAATTTTAAAAATAACTCCGGCAGTAATTCTTATCCTGAAACATCACAATACTTCTTGAATTTTTTGCCTTTTACATTTTATCAGGCTCACGATTTTCAGTATTATACCATATTTCTAATATTAACTTGCCTATGATAGATTTGAAATATTTCAAGGTGTCCCATCTCCCCTTCCAATCGTAGGTTATGTCTGTGAAGGGCTAACCACCCACTAAAATGGCTGGCATTACCATCACAGCTTTCTAGGATGTGCATGCTATGTATTACAAATTTTACTTGGTATCTCCAATGTTGGATGCAGTTCCTGCCCCCCACCCCCCCCCCCCCCCCCACTCGTTTGTTGTGGGGTGTCTGTTAGGGGGTAACTACCCACTAAAATATCTGTCATTACCACTGCAGTACTTAAGGAAGTGCCAGTGCTATTGTAGTAAATATTTTTCCTGGTATCTCCGATGTCGGAGGGAGATCCTGTCTCACCCCTCCCTTTACCCCCTTCCCCCCACTTGTTGTGGGGTGTCTCTCAGTGTGGTAACTCCCCACTGAAATGTCTGGCATTACCATCACAGCATTCTAGGAGTGCAGTGCAATTGTAGTACAAATTTTACTTGGTATCTCCAATGTTGGATGCAGATTCTATCTCCCCCTCCCCACTCGTTGTGGGCGCTGTCAGGGTAACCACCCACTAAAACGTCTGTCATTACCACCACAGTATTCTAGGATGTGCAGTGCGATTGTAGTGTAAATTTTACTCGGTGTCTCCTAAGTTGGATCTAGATCCAATTAACCCCCCTTTCAGTGCGTCTGTCAGGGGAACCCACCTCCAAAATGTCTGTCACTGGTCATTCTATAATCAGTAGAGTCTGCAGATATATTATATATTAGTTTCATCTGGTATCACATATTGGATCTAGACAAAATCTAACGAGCAATTAGTGGTGCTTGTTAGTAAGCCACCCATATATTTTTCGGCAGACGGTCAGTTCACAGTTTACAAGTCCTACTCCTAAATACCGGTAGGGTTTACAGTCGGTATCTCGTTCGTTGTATCTCAACGGTCTGGGCTGCCGCTCTATATGTGTTGTATATACCTGCTATGCCACTCCACACGAATTACATTACATGTCTATGTAACATATGAGAGAAGCCATCGAAATAAGCAGTGGAACTGCCGGCGAAGAAAGAAGCGAGAAGTATGAGAAGAGGGGAGAGAGAGAGAGAGAAGAATGTTTCCATTGGCCACGGAGGGGTTAGGGTTAATTAATCATTACATAAATTATGAGTTTAAGGCCTGTTGTCCGAGGGCGAGATATATGAGCAGAAATTGCTTTTCTGGGGTCATTACTTTACATATCTGTCCAAAAAGAAAACCCATAACTCGCTTGCTTACCACTTTAATAGTTTCCAGTGTGAATTATGTATTGCTCTGCATGTTAGGGGATGATCTTTGTGCGTAAGTTTACTTTTTTCGATAGTTTTGTTTTTTTTTCACTTATTGCGAAATAAACTAAGAGATTATGTGTGTGATCTCAGTTTATCCAGAAAATTTATGTGACATATTTCTCTTGATGTTCCTGTTCTAATAAAGCTATTTATTTCTTTAAAAAATTATATTGCTTTAATTCACTTATAGAAGTTTGCGTGAATTATCATGCTCTTGGCGTACCTTGAGTTATAATGGAATATATCTCGTTATTGAATATATCTACATCTAACTTAGATACTGACTTTCTTAAAGAGACAAACTCAGCTCATTGATTGTTTGGTACAAGCCGGTTGGGAATTACCGTAAAAACAAAAAAGACCGTAGTTATCATAAAGTCCCACAAGAAATATTAGCTTTAGATAACGACCCCCGAAAACCATTCGGGGTCACCATCTAGGAAAAATCCAATTAACGCAAACGTAGTCACATCTATAATCTGTATCATTCCATGATAAAAAAGAAAAACTCTCCAAATATTAAGTTTGGAATATATCACTTGGCAACTGAATATCTGCATATCTTACCTCCTATGATGATTTAAACCCAAAACGAGTCATGAATTCCGATGACCAGTTTCAAAGAAGACGTATGGGAGAAGCTGAAAAAAATATATATATTTTGACAAAAAAAATCATTCCCAGTCTTTTTGAGTTGCACAAATTGATTTATTTCGAGTGTTCTAGAAGCTTTTACATAATCTATGAGTAAGTTTTTAGTTTTTATCCATACGTTAATATATATATATATATATATATATATATATATATATATATATATATAGGATATATATATATTACTAATTGCTTTAAAATCTATCAGATTCCTTTTATATATATATATATATATATATATATATATATATATATATATATATATATATATATATATATATATATATATAGTATATTATTATATATTGCTACGTTCAAAACGCATATATCCCCTCTTAGACTATTAAATATTATGTATAGATTTTGGCAAACTTTTCAGATTCCTAGATAGCTTAGAGATAGAATGTTTAAAATGTGTGTTCAGATTTCGCATAACATAATGTAAAAGATTATATAACGTAGTATGAAAAGAGAGAGATAATATCTTTGTCCGTTCGAAACTAGGATTGTTTCCCTATTAAGTCAACACGTTTGATTAGAGACATCGAGGTCTTTGCTGTGTTTTGGGAATTCTGTCATCACGTATGATAGGGACTTTTGCTCGATTTCTGTCTTCATCGGGTACGTGTCTTTATTGAGCTGGTACGTACATGAATGTATACTTGTTTCGTACATGTATTTCGTTGCTGAATGCCACATGCAGATTTCACAGTTTCTTTGTATAGTTGCATCACATTCAAAGCTTCTAGAAAGAATTATTGCCCAAAACGTTTTGTGTCATCTCCACTGTCCAGCTTCTGAAACGAAGAGAATTTCATTGCATCTTAAAACCGTGTTCCGTTCAGACATCTCTCTCTCTCTCTCTCTCTCTCTCTCTCTCTCTCTCTCTCTCTCTCTCTCTCTCTCCCTCGCCATAATTGATATTAATGTAACGTAAAATGATCACTTGTAACATTTAGATTTCAGATTTGATATTTCTTAGAGTTTATTTAGTGTTATTTAGTGCTTTTTGTGGAATCTGAACAAACATTGTGTGTAACAGCGCCTATTTTTGTGAATTGGTGAATTTTTTTGAAGAAAGAAGTTGGTATACCAAGGTAAAGTGTGCTATATTTTTATTAGTTGCAACTAATAACTAGTAGTCGGTGGTTTGGTAAAAACTAATAACTATTGGTTACGATGGTTTAGAGAACTAATAACTATTAGTATAATGGTTTGAGAGAAACTATTTACATTTTTACACATTACAAATTTTTGTGTTTTGTGTTTGTTTCATTTGAAATGATTTTTATGTTTTGTGCATTTATTCATATTCCTATTGAAGTGTGTGTTTTTATTTTATATTCTGTGTGATTAATACTTTTTGCAATTTTGGTATTTTCCACATTTTCCTGTGTTTTCATTTGCATTCACAATTTAATTAACTTAGTTATTTTTATTACTTAATCGTTGCACATTTTATTGAATTTAACACTTGTGAATTAATTTGCATTTACCTAGAATTATTTTCAAGTTTTATTGTTGTTTAGCACTTGTGAATTAATTTCCAAATTTCAATTATTGCCTAACACTTTTGAATTTTGATTGAATTAATTTTCTGGAATTTTTTGATAAATTAATTTTGATTTAATTTCACGTAATTTAATTCAAGAATTAATTGAACTTTACTTTGTTTTCAAGTGACAGGAATTTTCCCTGATATTGTGAATTTCACTTGATAAATTTTGAGTTTAATAATAAATTTTTTGTATTTAAAATTTGTATAGTGTTTTCTTTATTTATACAGTATTAATTATGATTATATTGATGTTAGTTAGAAACAGAGTGGTAATTGATCTGTTTTCCTTCAATTAACTTGAAGTGACTTAAAACCAGGGAAGTATTTAGACTTCTGAAATCAGGGAAATACAGACTTTTAAAGTTGTTGATGGAGTGATGCCCTTTGATTAATTTAATTACTTACAAGATTACCTCTCACCTGTTTTGATGAACTTAATCTGATTTTCTGCAGTACTGTAAGTTGTTTAAGCGATCACTGTTGCTTGTTTTTATAGAGTATTCAGTCGTTTAGTACCTGTGATGAGGGATCAGGTGTCTGGCTGTTGTTGAGGTAACAATTCATGAATGGTAAGTGTAGTAACCAGATACTTGGCACTTCGTCACAATATATATATATATATATATATATATATATATATATATATATATATATATAGATATTTATATATATTTTTACAAATTAAATCTGAGATTAGAATGGGTTTCTCTTGGTTAACAATTGCAGGGTTTTAACAATTGTAAGGAAAACTCTAAGGGTTAAATTTACAGGGGGGGTTGTAGTTTACACTTCTAGTTAATTCTGCTAAGACTTAAGTCGCCAGCAAGGACGCTGATGACCCTCCAGGGCAGATTCTAGTACGTTGAAAACTGTTGCCGTGGAGCACTGGAACCACGTGTTCGGGGACACATGTAGAGATTTGCAGAACAAAATATAAGCCCGATCTCTTACAAGGAAGAGGAGGTCCACCTCACACACCAGGTGGGGATGCAGCAGGGATACCTGCAACACAATGCGCCTCCATAACCAAACATGTGTGCTTAAGTGAAATCTTCAGTTCCCAGAACAGCCTCAGAGGGAAAGGAATAAACGAATTACTACTCAAAACGTTACTGTATTCAGGGGTGGGAGGATGTGAACATAACCTCAAACTTACCTTATCTCCTTCAGTAAATTCTCCTAGCAATTGCTAATATCAGGAGGTCATTCCTAAAATAAGCATGGTGTTACACCACTTTCAAGGGAACCACAGTTCTTAAATCGTAGTATCTTTTAGAATAGGGGAGCACAGCTGTGGGGGATGGACAGGGGTAACAATGGACGATCATACAAGCCTAGACCCAGGAAAATAACAGTGAAAATAAAGCACGATACTAGGGCTGCCGCTATAATCCTGTGCTTACCATATGAATGCTCGTAGGATCCCACTTCCCTGGGGCGTCGATGGGAGTGGGGCCTCGTCACTTCGTCCGGCAATATACCAGGCAGGTATACCATGTTGAAAAGTAAGGGCTATCTTGGGCCTGGGGAAGAGCGATGAGGCCGCTTTCCTTCCGTTGCCTGCTTCCATGACCTTGGCATGATGAGACGTTTTCTGTAAATACAGGAAAAAGGCGGTAGAGAAAAACGGAGAGTGGGTTATACTGTGAATTGGAGACTCACAGAAAGAGAGAGAGAGGGGAGGTCTGGTGCTGTACTGAGTGGCAAAAGCCACTGACTCAGGCTGATACATATGTATATATATATATATATATATATATATATATATATATATATATATATATATTATATATATATATATATATATATATATATATATATATATATAATATATATATATATATATATATATATATATATATATATATATCAACAGAGTTTGACAAACCACTATTGCTATGGCATTCAGATATGGGAAGCTTTTGATTCTGTCAAAACTTCAGCAGAAATGAAAGCTCTTCAAAATCAAGAAATAGACGAATCTTATGTAAGACCAATTGAAGATATCTGTAAGGGAAGTACAGCAATCGTAAAACTATATAAAGACAGGGAAATTTCCAATTGAGAAAGGAGTTAGCCAGGGAGACCCCATCTCTCCTAAATTATTCACAGCATGCCTTGAAGAAGTTTTTAAGAATTTTGAATTGGAAAATGTAGGAATTAATATTACTGGGGAATACCTTAACAACTTAAGATTTGCAGATGACATAATTCTTAATAATCAGTGAATCAGGGGAGGAATTACAAAAGATAATGAGATTTGAATAGAGAAAGCAGCAAATGTAGGACTGAAAATAAAAATAGAATATGAGTAAAAAAACTAAGATAATGTTCAATGGAAAATGCAGAGAGACAACAAATAATGGTTATGGACGAACCTCTAGAGAATGTTAATGAATATACGTACGTACTTACGCCAGACAGTAAGTGTTTCCCTAGGACATGAGACCGAAATTAAATATAGGATAAGCATAGGATGGAGACCTTTTGGTAAACAAAATGAGATTATGAAAAGTAAAATGCCACTCTCTCTAAAAAGAAAAGTGTTTAATCAGACGGTCCTACCAGTATTAACTTAAGCATCAGAAACTTGGAGTCTTACTAAAGCCTTATAAAGGCCCAGATACACCGTCAATCATGATTGTACAATCTTCGAGATTGCGCAAACAGTGTTTGAGCCCTACACTACTATCAAGTTTGTGCATTCATTAGTTGACTTCTAAAGCTTGTGGCGTGAAGATGAGCAAAGAGGCAGCGTGTATAGGCATTATTCTGGCTTTAGACGATGAGGAGGAAAGTAGAAGTAAGAAAAGAAAGATGTGGATGAAAGAGTTGTTCAAAAAAAGAAGTAAATTCACGCATGAAAATCTTCTACAGGAGTTGCTCCTCTTTGCCCCTGCAGATTACGAAAATTATCTACGCATGGACAGAGAAACTTTCATGGATTTGCTAGAAATGACTACGCCCCTCATACAAAAAATGCATACCAAGCTAAGGGATTCCATTTCAGCATGTGAAAGGCTTTCTAGTACTTTAAGATTCTTGGCTACTGGACAAACATTTCAGGAACTAATGTTCACCACAGCTATCTCTCCACAAAGCCTTGGTGGCATCATCATGGAAACCTGTAGTGCTATTTGCACTGTATTAAAGGAATATATTAAGGTAGGTTAAATAAGGTGCAGATAACAAAAGTATTAATTAATGATAGTTAGACTTCTAAATGACAAATTCTTTAACACCATCACCAAATACATAAGAAAATATATTTCCCCTTGGGAACAAAACCCCCCCAAAAAAAGGGTGGGTGGCGGTGGCGGATCCTAATGCCAATATGCCAAACCGTATTTAGTTTTCCAAGCTGTACTGGGGATCGTTCAAAAGGTCTGACATTGTTGTGTAAACACACGGACTCCAGTCGTATCTGTGATATTCCGATTATTATAATTACCTGGACATGTGGATACTTCTCTGTCAGAGGACAGTACAGAGATGGGCTGGGAAGACCTACATTGAATATTATTTTCATTAATCTTAACGCTGTGTCTATGCAATGTACCTAATTTTGCCTCAAAAAGAATATCATTAATAGCCTTCCTGGCATATATTTGCTGTTCTGCACTTATTTCCCTAAATTCTTGAGGCCAGCTCTTGGCCAAAATATCAATGGGGTCGTTACTTTGCTTGAGATATGTTACTCTGCATATCCAATTTCTGTCATTTCTTTGGGACGTGTGAATCTACCTGCTGTGACTCACTGCCTAATGTGGAGGGGTCCTGCAATACATGAAGGGAGATTACTATGAATATTTTTATTTCTTTATGCTTCATAAAAAAAATTGATAAATATTAAGATTTCTATTGGTTACTATATAATTTCTGGGTGCATGCAGGACCGACCTCTGCCAGGCTAGGAAGTATGATAAATTAAAAATTCCAGTCAGGCGAAGTAGTCAGGTCAAAATAGCCTAATGCACCCAGAAAATAAAATATAGCCTTTACATTTTACTAAAAGTTATTAAAAATATTGATCACAATAATGATGATTGATAGGATGAAAATGATGTATGGATATTTATGAGTATATCAATCTTATTCTTTCAGATCCCTAAAACAAAAATTGAATGGGAATGGCTAGAAGTAGCTACAGCATTTGAAAGGACTTGGCAGTTTCCCCATTGCATTGGGGCAATCGATGGAAAACACGTGCAAATCAAGAAACCCATTGGATCTGGATCATATTATTTTAACTATAAACATACATTTAGCATTGTGCTTATGGCTGTTGTTAACACTCACTATGAATTTATGATGGTTGATGTAGGTGCCAATGGTAGAGTGTCTGATGGTGGAGTGTTTGCTAACACAAAATTTGGTAAGAAAATGAAAGAAAAGAAATTGAGTATCCCTGAACCAACCACTTTACCCGGCTCCCCTGACGCTATGCCTTTTGTTTTCATTACAGATGATGCATTTCCTTTACTGGATAACTTAATGAAGCCTTTTGCACACAGTAACTTAACCAAATCCCAAGCTATCTATAATTACAGATTATCACGAGGTAGACGCATCGTTGAAAATGTTTTTGGGATTATGTCAGCTCGATTTAGAGTTCTTTTGTCAACGATTAATGTGTCACTAGCAATTCAACAATAGTTATGGCATGTTGCTTTCTCCATAATTACTTAAGGAAACGAAATGCACGAGCATATCTAGATGGTTTAGGTATTGAAGATGAGAATGATAAGGAGGTTAATGAAGCGAATGAGAGGTATGGCAACCAACCCATTCCACTGGCACCAACGTGCGCACACAATGAAACTTCATCTGCGAAATATATACGGGAAGCATTTTGTAATTACTTTAATAATGAAGGATCTGTTCCCTGGCAAGACTCTCGGATTAACAAATAATGCATTAAGTTGATCATAGTATCTATAGCATAGTCTTAACAAGAGTAGACGTTTGGGATGCAAACTTCTATATGGCAAGATATACATTAACTTTTTTGATGGTTCATGTTTATCTCATGAACTGCTTTAGATAATTGTTGATAATTGAATGGTTTAGAGGATATGTGTGTGTATATATATATATATATATATATATATATATATATATATATATATATATATATATATATATGTATATATATATACACACACAGTCAGGTGCTGGTGTAGATGATAATATACACGCTTTCATTATGGTATTTCGACGACCCTTTCATTATTTTGTGACCAGGAGGTCCACAACCTGGAGTGTCAAGTATGGTGATGGGGATGATAACAATGTGGAATCAATAGATACATTGTAAGTATTCACCCACTTTATTTACATTAATAATAACATAAACAAGTTATATATATATATATATATATATATATATATATATATATATATATATATATATATACAATATATATATGTGTGTGTGTATGTGTGTGTATGCAAACCACATACATATGTGTATATGTAGTGGTGTAAATGCATATATATATATATATATATATATATATTATATATATATATATATAATATATATCATTCAAGCTACAAATGTCCTTTAATATCTAAATTCACTCTACCTCCCAAATGATATATTTTGCATATATGTACCGAAGGGGAATTTTTAGTTTATAATAATTCGTCCCCCCATGGGATCGAACCACCGTCCAAGTGGACGGGGACGAAATCGGGACAGTCAGTGACGCTTGGACGGTGGTTCGATCCCATGGGGGGACGAAATTATTATCAACTAAAAAATTCCCCTTCGGTACATATATGAAAATATATCATTTGGGAGGTAGAGTGAATTTAGATATTAAAGGACATTTGTAGCTTGAATGATATATAAATGACTTCATACTGTTGATTACCTTTTTCAGTTCCCTTCGATAGTTCGAACGTAAAGAATTTAATTTTTTGGTCACTGTGGATCGTGTGGCACTAGGGTCTATTTCTCGCATTTTTTCTATTAATTTGACATAGCATTCACTTTTCAAAACTCTGTTCTTATAATCATCGCTTTTAATTTTCCACAAAGCAGGAAAATCTCTATAGAGATGAATAAACTCCCTCCAAAATTCTTGAGAGTCCTGTGCGCTCGCCATGGTACCAAAGAAAAGACTGAGCTGTTGGCGCAATAATCGCTACAGACTATCAGTCCTAATGTGAACTTGTATGATTGGGCAAACACTACTCAATCATCTGCGCAAACTGTCAAAATCACACTACTCACTAAAGGAAATATGCATGCAAAACCCCACTTAGATTGCACAATCATGATTGACAGGTGTATCTGGGCTTAGAGTATAAGTAATTACAACTCAAAGAGCTATGGAGAGAATAATGATGGGAATAACACAGGGGACAGAAAAAGAGCAAAACCATGGATACGAGAGCAAACTAAAAGTAGAGGATATTCTAACAACAAGTAAGAAAAGAAATGGTCGTGGGCAGTACAAATAATGAGAATATCAGATAATAGGTGGACAAAAAGAATAACAGTATGGGTCCCAAGAGATTGCAAACGAAAATGGGGAAGGAAGAAAATTTGCGGGTATAGAATGGCATAGAAAGACCACAAACAGACGGTAGTGGAAGGACATGTCTGAGACCTTTTGTCCCGCAGTGGGACTAACAATGGCTGATGATGATGATGATGATAAATGACTATATATATATATATATATATATATATATATATATATATATATATATATATATACACGTGTGCGTGTGTGTGTAAATTATCCATCATGTGTAGGAAATTACGTACTGCATCGATGACGCACAGCCAATCAGCCTCGTCCTCTCAACCCCTGTTGAAGAGACCCCTTCAAATCTCTGTATCTTATACTCATAAGAAAATAGAGAGCGCCTCGCACCTGCTGCGAAAGAACAGTCAAGGCCCAGATGGTAACTAACTGACGGAAGGAGGAAATTTCCGTCGGCTAATCGCTCCTGCGGAAGTAAATGGGTTGTCCGGGAGACTCCGGATAAACAGTCCTGAAATGTTTGTCACCATTATTTTATTGTGAGGGTCTATCTTTTTTTTATTACGAAAAAAGCATATTTGTATTCTCAGTTGGTTGCTATTCCAATTCTTTTTCGCCAAAAAAACTAATGAGAAGGAAAAATCGATGCTGTAATCTAGATAAGTCTGAAGACAGTAGAAATATCCTAAAAACTAAATAAGTAAAAGTAAAAGACTAAAGGAATGGACGCACCCCTAAAATGTATGGGGAACTCGCAGATTAAAAGAATGAATGCTGTTGTTGTTGTTGTTGTTTGAGATAAGCTGGTCATATGCCAGCAGGGGGCTATTGCTCATAGAGCAGCCCGTAGGAATGAATGCTATTGAGTTAGGAGAAACATAAAGAAAGATGTCCAAAGTGTGGAAAACAATGGTCAAATCGAACATGTTATGTCTGAAAATTTTCAGCTTTATATTTTTGCTTCAGGCGGGGAAAAGAGTTCTCGTTTGGTGTGAACTGTTTATTGTGGAATCAAAATTGTTTATAGAGGATCATGAGACTGTCATCCCAGAAAACAGTAGCAAGAAACACTGATTTACAATTTTTAGATTTGCTTAATTTTTTATTCGTATAATTTATTTTTTATTTATATTAAATACCTGAATAGATCAGGTACCATTCATTAGTTGTCTGATTGATTTAGCAATTCCTTTTTTTTATAAAATGTTTGCCTCATTTAATTCTTAATGTTTAAAGAATAATTTCTAGATTATATAAAGGCTCTTATGGATCAGGTATTATTCGTCAGTTAACTGATTTGATTTATTTATTTTAGCAATCCTGCATTTTTTTTAAATAAAACTAAAATCTTTGACTTTCTAAAAAAAATCAATTTATATAATTGTTCGTTACTGATTAAAAATCTCTTTATCAACTCCTTCTTTTATAAAACCATTTCTTTACACAAAAAAACTATAAACTTTGTTGTTTAAATGAAAACGAAAGGGTAGAGGCTAATTGGGAGAGGGAATGGTAACTGGCATTTTTATACAATTAATGTTTTTCGGGTTTTCTTTTTTTGTATCAAATGGAAACTAACACTCAAGCGAATAAGTCCATTTAGGAACATTTACGCTTTTACATTATTTACTCAGGGTTATTGTAAAAGGATTTTTTTAAATGCATTGGTTAAATAGGCGTTAGTTTGGAGATGTTTCTAAATAGAACATTAATTGAAAATAGTAAAAGAATTCTTGATAGTTTACATATCTGTCACTCTTTTATCTAATCTGGTGATTTTAACTTGATTTCATCCTTAGTCCTTGGAAGCTTGAGTTTCAAGTCAATGGCCCTTGTAGGCTTGTTCCAAATGAATAGGGTTCATCTTCTGAATAATAATAATAAATAATAATAATAATAAATAATAATAATAATAATAATAATAATAATAATAATAGGATAAGAGTTAACCAACATATGCATGAGTTGTGAATGACTATGTTGAATTTATGACCCTACATACATTTATATAACCTGACTTATGCATTTGAACCTCCTATCAGAAAATCATCAAAAAGAACTTGGATTACCTGTAATCTTGCATGCAGGTATTCAAAATACGTCTAAACCCCAAATTCAATTAGGATACTTGATGATCAGAGTACTACATGGGAATTAGCTGGATTTGACCCATGTATGGGGACATTGACTGACAACATTACTGGTATTATTTGTGAGTATCAAGACTAATTATGCATTGCTTATGCTGGTCTGCGCTTCTGCCTTTCAAAATGAATGCCAAGTGTAGTAGTAATTATTGACTGAGTGATCTGTTGAAATAATGATACCACTGAATCGTAGTGATCCCTCTCATTCACATTGTTAATTTTCTCGTCAATTCTTCTAATTGGATAGATTAACTGTCATAGCTTATATTTCTTTGCAGTTTGTACAAAACGCAGACATACATACATACATATACATACGTATATATATATATATATATATATATATATATATATATATAATATATATATATATATATATATACGTCATATCACATTTCCGTGATTCGTATACATATATCGAGCTACAATGTCCTTTGATATCTAATTCGCTCTACCTCGGAATTAATATATTTTCATACATGCTTAACCGAAGGGGAATTTTTTCTCGATAATAGACTTGCCTGGGTTTGCGCCCGGGTCCAGGGCAAGTCTATTATCGAGAAAAAATTCCCCTTCGGTAAGCATATATGAAAATATATTAATTCCGAGGTAGAGCGAATTAGATATTAAAGGACATTGTAGCTCGATATATATATATATAATATATATATATATATATATATATATATATATATATATATATATATATATATATATATACCACACATACATATATATATATATATACACACACACACACATAGATATATATATATATATATATATATATATATATATATATATATATATATATATATATATATATATATATATAAATTCATCAAAATAGGTTCTTGATAATGTGCTCAATACATGCATGTATTGCGTAAATTTCGGATAGATTTCTTCTAATACTTTCAGTTATTTCTTATTTTCGTTGTTATCTTTGTGTCTTTATATCCCCATATAGTCTACACTGGTACAAGCTTAGAACATTCATTCAATATATATTTTTACACCGTCTTGCCTCGTATCTAATTTGATTTACATTGATTTAATCTCAGTAAGATCATAGGAGACATTGCGAAAATACAGTCAGTTAAGTGTTTCTACAACTGTTTATTAATTAATTTATCAGTTTTCGTGAAGATGAATGTCATGACGTGGTATTTTACAGACAATATATCCCTATATCTTTCATACTTGTAGACTTTTTTGTCATGCAGGAACTGACCCCCTATTACATTCAACCAAAATAATAATAATAATATAGAATTCATATGATGTAAACTATTGTAATGATAATCAACTAAATGCTCGCCACTTACTTCAAGTAAACACGAAATCCCAAACTTAATATATACTATATATCACATAACGCAAACCTCCTCATGGTAAATGTCACGCGGTCGTTCAAACAAGTTTCTATGATGTTAATGCCTCATGAAATATTCAAGGGTCAGTTTGCAATTTCCACCCACAGCTATAGATACGCATGACGACTGCTTATCAGAGGGTAAATGAATTCGCTTCTCTTGACGTCATTTGCGAAGCGTGGCACGTCAGGTGATGCTGTGCTGACGTAGGAGTCTAGGTAAACCATCATACGTGCACGTTATGCGAATTTGTTAGAGAGCATCGCCGGTTATGGAAATACTAAGAACGTATTCTGGAATTTCTTTTTAGTAAAGTTTATTATGTTTGATTTTTAATAAAGAGTCCTTTATATATCGCCAATTAAAAAGAAAATAAAATAATACAATACATCGGAGTTTAAATTTTTTCGTACCTGTGTTTTTGCATGACCTTCCATTGTTTACAAATTAATGGTGTTTTATGTACCAGAAAACCATATTCATAAGTACACAGGATCACTTAGCTCATAGAGCATACCTCACACACTCACACAGACACAGACACACACACACACACACACACACACACACACATATATATATATACATATATATATATATATATAATATATCATATATATATATATATATAATATATATATATATATATATATATATATATATATATATATATATATATATATATATATATATATACTATATATATATATATATATATATATATATATATATATATATATATATATGATATATAGATATATATATATATATATATATATATATATATATCTATGTATATATATATATATATATATATATATATATATATATATATATACATACGTATATGCATTAAGCTACAAATGTCTTTTACTATCCAATTAGCTCTATCTCGGAATTAATATTTTTTTTCTATAAGTTAACCGAAAGGCAATTCTTCAGTTGATAATGATTTTGTCCTCTCGAGGATTCGAACCAGCGGACAGAGACGAAATCATGACCACAGTGAAGGTACCGACTCGGCCAACAAGTGAGGTATATGTCGAGACCGATTCTGACCTTGCAAATCACTGTCGAACTCAGGTATTTATAATTAGAATCGATATCCAACCTCTGCCATAGTTAAAGGTGTTCGTCTGCATTCAGCAAATGTACGACTTTGCTATCTCGGCAGAGGTGGGTGGATATCGATTCTAACTATATATACCCCAGTTCAACAGTGATTTGTAAGGTCGGCATTGGTATCAACTTATACCTCACCTGTTGGCTGAGTTGGTAACACTCTGAAGTCCTGATTTCTCCTCTGTTTGCTGATTTGAATCCACCAGAGGACGAAATTATTATCAACTAAAAAATTCCCCTTCCGTTAACATATATGAAAATATATTAATTCCGAGGTAGATTGAATTGGATATTAAAGGACATTTTTAGCTCAATTATGGATCACGGTGATGTGATGAACAATCATATATATATATTACTATATATATATATATATATATATATATATATATATATATATATATATGTATATAAAATAACAGGAGCCAATAAAATGCTAAACATAGAAGAAAGTACAATATTTCAGAGACTACTGTCTCTCTCTTCTATATTTTTGCGTTTTATGGGCTATTTTTATTCAGATGGAATTCGTTTTCCCTATTGTAATAGAGCATTTTCTTTACTAGTGTGTGTCTATATATATATATATATATATATATATATATATATATATATATATAGTATATATATTATAGTATATACATACATTATATATATAAATATATATATATATATATATATATATATATAATATACTCATCAGGATAATTCTAAAATTCTGCTGACACCGAAAAAATAAAAAAAGGAATATGTAGCAATGACCCTGTGTCGCTTCGTGGTGTCTCTCCATAGGAATCTCTTTAGGATTTAGATTTAGATCCTCAAGTGATTAATCAGTATTGCAGAGGAACTTCAAGGCGTCCATCCAGTTATTTATTGGGCCTCGATTTATCATCGTTCGAATTCAGGAGAGGCTCAGGATTATCTATTTTTGTAATCCTCTTGAGCTATTAGCTTATTCATATTTAAATTTACCCCACCCTCTCTCTCTTCTCTCTCTCGTCTCTCTCTCTCTCTCTCTCTCTCTCTCTCTCTCTATATATATATATATATATATATATATATATATATATATACATTATATGTATATATATATATTATATAAATATATAATATATATATATATATATATATATATATATCGTAAATATGTATATGTAAATATTTATGCATATATGTATATAGACATGTATATTATTTTTCATTAAATTGAATTGAATCCTTTATTCCACTAAGGAGCCATATACATTAGATAAATACATATACCTATGTTTACAAAAGATTTTACAGGTAATTTTTGCATAAATATGTATACCTTTAAAAAGTTTAATTCTGTATATTAATTTTTTCTTACCTTAGTAAATTACATAACAGAAACTGATTATAAACTAGATATTTTTTTTTTACTTTTATAACTCGTTAAAAAATTAAATTACTCCATTTTAAAAATGTTGTTGACCCTCTTTAAAAAATTACAATTAAAAACTGCTTTAAGAAGACTTACTTAGTCTAAAGAAGAAACTTACCGTATTTTTCCTTAAAACTTCTTGAAATGTAGGAATACCCAATATAACCAAATTCTCGCGGAAATACCAAAGAACCTTTAAATATTCATAAAACGTTTCAGTGAATTATTATAACAGACACGAAGTATGTCCAGAGTAACCTTCCTACTTTCCGGCGCGAGTGGAATACCACGCAGCGAGGTGCAGAAGGATTTAAGCAGGTGAACTTTAACATTATTATCATAACGCATCAAAACTCCAGAGCAACAGATTGACTCTCATACGTACACTGACCGCGGTATAATGACATAGTCATAATATTGCTCATCGTCCTTAAGGTCACAGTTGATATGTATACCCAAATAATTGAAACAGCTAGACGACTTCGGAATTCTTATCCACGTACAGCTCCGGATCTTTTCGGCTTAACTGTCGTTACGTTGGTCTTTTCGGCGTTAACCATAAGGCAATGTTCTTCAGAATACAGCACACACGCGCGCGTCGATTTGTTTTTCAAGGGCTTCTACAGAAGGACTAAGTAGTATTTAGTCATCAGCATATAAATTGTGATTAATTTTGTTCTCACCTATAGTACATCTTTCCTAATTTTTCAAATACTTTCTGCAGAACGCTGCCTTGCATAAATGCCACATTTTGTTTGAAGTAGCGAGCTAAGAGAATTTTCCCATGTTACTCTAAACCTCTGGGTTGCATATCAGATTATCAGTAGTTCTCTTATATAAAGTGGTTCTTTTCACTGCCTTAAAATATCAAAAATATTTTTGTGTCAGACATTGTCGAATGCTTTTGAGAGGTCCATGGAATAAAGAAAAGCGGTGCTATTGTTAAAACGGTACAACTCTACAGTTTGCTTATATAAAAATAAAGACATATCTGTGCTATGAGAGGTTTTACAAGCAAATTGGTTATCCGTTGTTCCAAAATATTTCTGACATCTCTGTAAAATTATACATCTGAATAGTTTTGATATATGGATACTAAAGCTATGGGTGGTATTTCAACAGAGTACATATTTTGATGTTCGTCAAAATTTGTGGCATGTAACTTTGAGTAAATACAAGAGTATATAACAAAAATGGGAGGTGAAAAAACATTGGGTAGGATGAGCATATTTTAAATGTTCTCCAGTTACGTTATCTACCCGGGTCGCTAGTTAATGACAGTCTATGCAAAGTCTCTTTCACGTCACTTAGGGAAACCGTCGGGAAATCGGTGGTACTAAGTGGCCTACGGCCATCCATAGGATGGCGACCTTTTCCTGACATTTTTTTCGTATCATGTTTACTCTAACACTCAGTTATTTCCTTTTCCACCGATATGCCGTTCATCTGAACAGGCAGTTTCAACACCTTTCTCTTACTTTTACTTTATTAATTGCTCGTCATGGCCGTTTACTCTCCCTGTCTTTGGCCATCTTGAGTCTTAATATCACGTCCTTCATACCTTTTAATACTTTTAAGGCATTCTTAAAGTCTTTCTTAGTGTGACCATTTGCTCATGTGGAGCCACCGCTTCTACAGCAGCCTCAACTTGCACTGAAACAAACAAATATTTTCCTCCTGATATTTTACAAATCATATAACAAAATTGTTCCATCCTGTAACATTTATGATTTCCTAATTCGAATAAAAGATCTTTTTCCTTCCGCTTATTCAATAGAGCATAAATAATATCCTCAGCAAAGCACTTAATTCAAAGTAAATACATCATGTTTGGCCAACCTTTTCTTCGCACAAAAAGCATCAACTGGCATTTTAATTTGCTGTAGTGCAGTCTCAGTTTTACTTGCATACCTTTGTCTATTGCCTATTTCATACAGAGCACCTCGATCTTATATGTCCCACTACAGACTCCATAGATGTAGGTTAAATTAAAAGATCTAGATTAAAACCTAAAGGCTTATGATTAGAACCTATCTCGTTTTAATGAATGTTAAAAACAGACATGAGGAGAAAGCGAGTCAGGACAGATCACATGGTCCAGCCATCTGGTATGTCCCGAGGAATCACTCACCCAGATGTGTGAATCGACAGGTAGTCCCGCCACATATGCCACTCCGTAACTGTATTTGCTGCATCACCCCATACTTTTCTTTATCCGACTTCTTTTGCTACCTTTTCTGACAGCGTTGAGTCTGGAAACCATTTACTACCCTATATTTGCCTTCCTCACTTATTTCTTCAGGTGAGGAGAGGGCATCAGAGGTGCCATGCGGAAAAGTATCGCCAGGGGCCGGAAGAGAGAAACACTGAGGGGGCATTTCCTTCACAGCCTCCGCAAAGCTCCTCTTGCCTGCTGGTTTAAATTAGTTGAAGAGACGTTCCTGCGCTTCGATAACTTCTTTTCTGGGCTTTCCTTTCTTCTGTTGATTATAACCAGATTCCCCCACTGCCATACTCTTTCTCCTCTCTCTCTCTCTCTCTCTCTCTCTCTCTCTCTCTCTCTCTCTCTCTCTCTCTGTCTTCTCCATACGCTCATTAAGTCTTATATTGGATGAAGATAAGAGTCTAACATCTGACCGAAGCGGATTGAAGAGCTTTATCATTGCTGCTATTTCCATGTGGTCCATCGTATAGGTGGTACTTAGAGCATTTTACTAATAGAAAACATAACATCCTTAGGTGCTGGGTTTTTACAAAGAAAGTCCATCATTTGACGAATATTATTTTCTATTATCTTGCTGCTTCTGTACTCCTTTTTCTCCGCTGGGCATCCATATTTACTAAACAGAAGGGCCACAATCAGGTCAATTTCCTGTTCACTGAAAAGGTCTGCACATAAGCTAGGCAGGTCATCCTCCTCATGGTTCATACAGTCAACTTTGTTAGAAAAAAAATTCTGTTATCAACAGATTCAATACGAGTTATGAAGCCGCCAACGCACCCTCAGGCATTTTAATTTTAAGATGAAAAAAGAATTCACAGAAGACGATTCATCCTTCTAGCAATACCTCAAGCAGTAATTAATCTACAGTTTTCTTTAAAATGTAAACAACCTGTTCCCATGGCAACCGAGAAAAAATTTATACAAGAAGGTACGGGCGCATGCGCTCCAACTGGATCTGCCTGCCAAAAACTAAGTTCAACTGTGCAACATATAAATATTTTAGGAGGCGCCAACACAGCACATCAGAGCCACTGGACACTCGTAAGCCTTATCCGAGAGTTGGGAATTCAATATTATGCCTATAAAGCATAAACATGGCAATATTCTCAGAACCAACACAGTTTACAGTCCTTCTCCTTCCTGTCCTTCCTCTTCTTCTCCCTTTTTAGCATTTTTTTTAACTTCACTTCCATTGTGTTATTTTTGTATTTTTAATGCTTTCATTTGATTGAGTAATTTCCTTTTTTTCTATTTATGTATAGTAGGTATAACTACTAATTTCTTTGTTGATTTTATAATTTGCATCAATTCATTGGTCACACCCGTTAAAATATAATATATATATATATAATATATATATATATATATATATATATATATATATATATATATATATATAATCTATATAATGTATGTTGTATATATATATATATATAATATATATATATATATCTATATATATATACATATATATAGATTATATATATATATATATATATATATTATATAATATATATATATATATATATATATATATATATTTATAGAATTACAAATGTCCTTTAATATCTAATTCGCTCTACCTCGGAATTAATATATTTTCATATATGTTTAACCGAGGGGGAATTTATTAAGCGATAATAGAATTGGCGATCGACAGGCGCAAACCAGCGACCTCTCAATTCCAGGACTGGCAGTGAAGCCTTAAACCACCCCGACATCACAAGAGATATAAGTTCATGCCGCCTCCCACCTGAAATACCTTTCGCACACAGGTATTTTTTGTTTTGGAGACTGCATCAACCCATCTCGTTCTCGGTGGCGTGGTAGTGCTTTTGCCCGCACGTAGTCAGTATATAAGTATCACATTACCGTGATTCATATACATATATCGAACTACAAATGTCTTTTAATATCTAATTCGCTGTACCTCGGAATTAATATATTTTCATAAATGTTTAACCGAGGGGGATTTATTAAGCGATAATAGAATTGGCAATTAACTTATATAATGACTATGTGCGGGCAAAAGCACTACCACGCCACCGAGAACGAGATGGGTTGATGCAGTAATTAAGCAATTTACTGCCAAGTGTGCCAGTTTACCATATATCTACGGCTTAGTTAAGACCCATAAGCCAAACAGTCCCATTAGGCCTATTATAAGTTCAGTAGCTTCTGTGTCTTATAAATTGTCAAAGTGGCTAGTCCAGGTTCTTATGCCGGTTGTTGGTACAATATCACAGTATAATATTAAGAACAATGTTGATTTTATAGACAAACTTAGCAACATTAATGTAACTTTTGAGTTTAAAATTGTCAGTTTCGATGTTGTTCTCGTTATTTACTAAAGTTCCAGTGGATGATTGGTTAAATCTTTTTTCGGAGGAATTACCTAAATATAACTTGCCGTTACCTTGGAATGTAATAGTTGACTTGATTAGGCTTTGCATGTAATATGTTTATAAATAACTCTCCATTTTCATCTACCTGCTGCCTTTATACAATTCCTTGTAAAAGATGTGATAAGAAATATATTGGCCAAACTGGGAAAGATTTGTCTACTAGATTAAACCATCATAAATATTCGGTTAGAACAGGATAGACTTCTAGTGCCCTTTTTATTCATCTTAGCAATCTTCACCATGCGATTGATTAAACAGAAGCAAAACAAATTTTATTTTGTAATGATTATATTAGTACTAATAATTTGGTGCACTATAGTCGATTTTTTTAAGCCTGGCAAACTTGCACTTAACTTGCACTTAGCTGCTTGTCGCTGATTGGATGAATGACGTGTTGTCCGAATCTCTCTGTTTTGTTTTCACACTGTTTCAGAATTGTGATTATACGGCCATAGATTGAGATAAAAGCCAAATTATGTAATGTTATGTAAATGCCAGTTGTAATAAACTGAAGTATTAAGAGGTTACATACCAAATTATTATATAATAGTTGACAGTTATGAAACAACACTCTCCGAAGCTGTAGACTTGAAATATGTTTCAAACGCATGAACTTTAATGTTTAAATTTCTAGCTAGATTTTTAGTGCAATCGTGCCATTGGTGGTTTGGAAAAAAGCAAAACGTATTTATTGTACATTGCTGAAGGTTGTATAACGCCTAAGAACAAAATACTATCGTAGAAAATGTAAGCTTGCTGAACATTTGGGGTGGAGGAGGTGAGAAAGGAACAGCCGGCGAGTTGTTGTCTGCTGCACACACCACCATCATCAATCAGCTTAGAATCGGCTATCAAGCAGTTGGCTCACTGTCGTCGATTTCACCTATTACAGCCATGGCCACAAGAGAAGATATGGAACAAAGCAGAGATGAAGGCACTTTAAACACCAGGCATATACATGCTGCTGGCAGTAGGCTTACCAGTCAGTGCCGTAATATAATAATGAATGTTTTTCAATGTTTCACTTCACAGGGCCCTAGCAAGACAATGAAAGACATCATTAAGGTGACAGCAACAGCAACTAAAGTTCTGAAATGGAAAAAACGAACATTATGATATATAAACATCTTTATTATTTTATGAAGACAAGAACACCACAACCCGCATTTGAACCTCCCGCTGAGAGTACGTCAACTTTCTGTCACCACCAAGGCTGTTCCTCCCACAGCTCCTCCACCCCAAATTTTCTGACAAGCTTACATTTCTATGATAGTATTTTGTTCTTAGGCGTTATACAATATCAGCAATATACAATGAATATGTTTTTTTTAAACAACCAATGGCATGATTGCACTACAAATCTAGCTAGAAATTTAAACATTAAAGTTCATGCGTTTGAAACATATTTCAAGTCTACAGCTTCGGAGAGTGTTGTTTCATAACTGTTAACTATTATATAATAATTTGGTGTGTAAGTACTTAATACTTAAGTTTATTACAACTGGTATTTACATAACATTACATAATTTGGCTCTTATCTCAATCTATGGCCGTATAATCACAATTCTGAAACAGTGTGAAAACAAAACAGAAAGATTCGGACAACACGACATTCATCCAATCAGCTACAAGCAGCTAAGTGCAAGTTAAGTGCAAGTTAAGTGCAAGTTTGCCAGGTTTAAAAAAATGGACTATAGTCAAATTCCTTTTTATGTATTTCATATTGATATTACTGGTCATTCCGTTATTTTAATATTATTTGTCGTTTTGGTTTATTGGTGATGTCTTTTTAGGTATGTTGTTAGAGACGTTACTATTGTTACTATTCATAATTGTGAATTCAGTTGTTTTATAAACTGGTTGACAAATAGTCTTTTTTTTTCTTTTCTGTAAATAATGGGGGCACTGGGCAATTGCTCTTTTTCTTTTGACTAGTTGGGGTGTTGAGGGGTTGGGTGATCTACACGAATATTGTTTCTGTTTGTAATGGCCTTATTATACATATTTTTTATGTTTTTTTCTTCTTCTTCACTTTGCTTTTGTGAGAGCTTTCTAGCTCACTAGTTTTTATGTTCTGTATTACTTTGTGCCCCAAAGATGTGTAAATACACGAAAGTACTTGGCACTCTGTCTTTTCTTTTTCAAATTTTCATAGTGCCTTCAGCTAATATATATATATATATATATATATATATATATAGTATATATATATATATATAATATGTATAGATATGTATGTATGTATGTATGTATATAATGAAAGGAGCCCCTGGAAACGTCAAAATATAGGAAATGAATGCCATATTTTAGAGAGCAAACTGGCTCTCTTTAGGTAGGGGCTGAATGAGAAAAGTTACGGAAAAAACGATATTTGTACCAAGAGGTCACAGGTCAGCTGTACGTTAGTCCGGTTGACAATTTCTCTTTTTAATCTTCTTAATAGCTGGATTGAGGAGGATTTTTTATCTGCAATATCTGAATCTACGACCCATGTGAGATATTCATTATGTTTCTTTATTTAATCAACGCTTATTCTACCACCTGGCTTTTGAACCAACAATTGCTGCTATAAATTATATGTGACATTTTCCAGTTTCTTCTGTGATTATGGTTATTTATGTGGTTAAAAATAGTTGAGCTCTGTTGTCCATACCTAACTAAATGTTTACATCGTTTTAATCTTTAGGGGAGTGATTTGCTTGTAAAGGTATCTAAAATTGATCACAGTCAAGGCAAGGGGTTTCATTTAATCCTGTGTCTTTGGGGGACTGGCTTTTGTTGGACGTTAATCAGAGGTTTATCTAAGGTATTTGGGTAGGTAAAAGCAAAAGGGTTAGAGTTTCCAAGTGTCTGTGTCATCGTCTTAATCTTGTCCAGGTGTGGGATTTTTGTTTTTATTTTGTTCATGTCTGTCTGGTTTTGTTTTAAGGGAGATTGTAGAAGATTGTGATCAATTTATGAATCGCTTTTTCAATATAGTCAGGGTACTTTAAAGATGATAGCTGCTTATAGATTAGTTCAATTTCGTTTTCCATGAGATCCAGGGAACAAATCCTTAAGCCTCTTAAGAATAATTTGCTGGCTTCGCCATTTTTTTATTGGAGTGTCATAATAACTAAAATAACGAATGTATGAAAGTGAAAATGTTGGTTTGTTGTATATGTTAATTTGTATTCTGTTGTGATTCTAATTATTAATACATCAAGAAAAGGAATTTTGTTGTCAGTTTCCCATTCAACTTTAAATTTTATGCTGAGCACTAATGCATTTTATTTTTTTTTCAATTCGTTCAAATTGCTCCACCTAATATCCCAAATTGTTAGGATATCATCTACATAACTCATCCAAAGCATGTCTTAAGGTTTTATTGCATTTATTATTGTAGTTTCAAAGTATTTCATGTATAGATTACTTAAAACATAACTTAAATGGCTACCCATATTGCACCTGAATTTTATATTATGAAATAATACCAATAATTCAACTAACTTTTTCTTTTACCTAAAGCCAGTGGGAAATGATCTCAATAGGGGGCTATTTTTTCCATCAAAAATTATATAACGTCTTGCACTAGCACTTTGGTGAATAGTGAATTTACATGTAGGCTTAAAAGTTTTATCTTGTGAAGTGGTATATGAGCTTCTCTGAAATTGTGACAAATCTTCAGAATGTTTTATGTGACTGGGAGAGAATGTCCCTAAGAAAGGGGAAAGGAGGCCAGCTAACCACTTAGAAATTTTTTAACTGGAAGCTCCGGCACTAGAGATAATGGGTTAGAATGGAAGATTATCTTTGTGAATTTTGGAAAGGCCATAAAGGTAAGGTAGTTTTGGGTAAATGACTAAATTTCTCCAGTAGTTCAATGGTCTTTTTCTCTTTGCTGATTAATCTCACTTTTATATATAAAAAAAATCTGTTTTGGAGGGTATTCTTCGAAAATTTGTCAAAATGTTTGTGTTACTAAGGAGTTGGTTGATTTTGTCGACAGAATTATACTTCTAAGTGGTTAGCTGGCCTCCTTTCCCCTTTCTTAGGCTCATTTTCTTATAGTCACATTAAATATTCTGAAGATTTCGGTCACAAATTCAGAGAAGCTCATATACCACTTCACAAGATAAAATTTATAAGCCTAGATGTAGATTCCCAGTTCACTAAAGTACCACACACAAGACGTTCTACATTTTTTTAAAGAAAAATTATCCCCCTATTCAGATCCTATCCCGCTGCCCCTTTATAAAATGATAAAGTTGTTTAAGTTATGTGTATCTGATAATGTCTTTTCATTCAAGTTTAAGCTAACCTATACATGGAATATTTTGAAACTACAATAATAAATGCAATAAAACCTAAAGATATTCTGTGGGTGAGATATGTAGATGATATGCTAACATTTTGGAATGATAGGTGGGGAAATTTCAACGAATTTCTTTCAAAATTACATGCATTAGGGCTCAGCATCAAATTTAAAGTTCAATGGGAAACTGACAACAAAATTCCTTTCATTGGTGTCTTAATAATTAGAGACACAATAGAATATAAATTTACCATATACCCAAACCCATCATTTTAACATTCATATATTCATTATTTTAGTGGTCATGACACTTCTATCAAAATTGGCATAGAGAGCAATTTAATCCCAAGAGCCTTACGGATTTGTTCCCCGGATCTGGAAAACAAATTGAACTAATTTGTAAATAATTGTCATCTTTAAAGTACCCTGACCATATAATTGAAAAAGTGATTCAGAGGGCGAACACAATCTACATTTCCCCTCAAAACAGACCTAACAAACAAAATAAAGATAAAAATCCCTCACCTGGATAGGATTAAGACATTGACACCGACACTTGGAAACTCTAACCTTTTTCCTTTTATCTACTCAAATAACTTAGCCAAAACCCTGATTAACATCCAACAAAAGCCAATTCCCAAAAATACACGAGTATATGAAATCCCTTGCCTCTACTGTGATCAATTTTACATTGGCTTTACAGGCAAATCACTCAACCAGAGGTTAATACAACATCAACGTTCAGTTAAGTAAGGACAACAGAGCTCAACTATTTTCAACCACAAATAACCATAATCACAGAATAAACGGGAATCAGCTTTGATTAATGAAAGAAAACCAAGGAATATTTCACAAGGGTCGTGGGATCCTGATGCTATAAATAACATCTTCCTCAAACCAGCGATTAAGAAGATTAAAGAGAAACTGTCAACCAGAGTGACTTAACAGCTGACCTGTAACATCTTGGCATAAATAGATTTTTTCTGTACATTTTCTCATTCATCCCCAACCTAAATAGAGAGACAGTTTGGTGTATGAAATATAATATTTACTTTCTACATTTTGACACTTCTGTGGGATCCTTTCATTAGATGGAACTGCTTTAACAGAATATTTTCACAATCATATATATATATATATATATATATATATATATATATATATATATATTCATATATATTTAAATATATGTCATATCACATTTCCGTGATCATATACATATATCGAGCCTACAATAATCCTTTAATATCTTAATTCGCTCTACCTCGGAATAATATATTTTCATATATGCTAACCGAAGGGGGAATTTTTCTCGATAATAGATTTGCCTGGACCAGGGCGCAACCTATGGATCCTTTCAAAAAGTGTAGTAGGAAAGCTTCACTGACGTTCCTGGGTTTGAAAGGATCCATAGGTTCGCGCCCTCGGTCCAGGCAAATCTTATTATCGAGAAAAAAATTCCCCTTCGGTTAAGCATATATGAAAATATATAATTCCGAGGTAGAGCGAATTAGATATTAAAGGACAATTGCAGCTCGATATATATTTAATATATGTATTCATATAATATATTATATATATATATATATATATATATATATTATTAGATAAATTTCTAACAAGCATGAAGATAACTTCGAATATTTTCAAAAGAATGAAGTAAGAAAAATAATAGATGTAACATTTACAAGCAAACATATCTCATGTCTCCTTCATGTGCATACGACCAGCTGATATCGATTAGTAACGTGTCAGTAAGCTTATGTATTTCGCTCTCCTATTGGTTGTGGTGCATTTTCTTTACAGTGGTGCGAGCTGCCAAGCAAATTTAAATATTACGTGGTATATATATATATATATATATATATATATATATATATATGTAGTAGTATATATATATATATATATATATATATATATATATATATATATATATATATATATATATATATATATAAGGTTGGAATCTGTATCAACTGTTTGGCCGAGTCGATAACATCACTGAAGTCCTGATTTCTCCTCTGTCAGTTGGTTCAAATCCACGAGAGGACGAAATTAGTATCAACTAAAAATTTCTCCTTCGGTTAACATATATGAAAATATATTAATTTCGAGGTAGAGCAAATTGGATATTAAGGGACATTTGTAGTTTAATGCATACTCTTATATATATGCATATATATATGTAGTATATATCATTTTTTTCTTTTTACAAATATTAAGTCGCAAATAAATACCGTTTGATATCTAATTTAACCTGTTATGCCACAACGTCGTCTAATATCCTTTTCACTATAAAATGAAATCGATATTAAACGATATTTCAGGTATGATATATATATTAATATATATATTATATATAATTATTAATATATATTATATATATATATATATATATATATATAAATAATATATATATATATATATATATATATATATATAAATAAATTATAATTATTTAGCACGTGATTCATTTATTACAACATATCCCAAAGTTGAGAAATAGGGACAGGAATGACCAAATGTAGACATCATTCGGAGTAGGACAGAGTACTCTTGATTAGTCATTAGATTGCTTGTTTATTCCCAACGTTTCATAGTCCACAATTACATCATCATGTATCTAGAAAAACAAATACTGACCACAAAAACGCAGAAAAAATACATAAAGGCAAAGTCAGGACAAAAAACGACAGTCGACTTTAAAAGGAAATTTTGCACAAAGGATAAAGAAGAACTGGAAAAATACTGAAAAATTAATTAAAACAAACAGAACATGTAATAGACAAATAAAATATTCATATATTTATATTTTAAAAACTCTGAAAATTTTAAATCGTATTAAGAAAATAAATAAGGGTATGAAGCTAAACTGTGAGTACGACTCAAATACAGAAAATATACTGAAAACAGTAAACAAATATGGATTGCTATGCAAAACTAAAACTATATATGCTTGGTTTTCTTTCACTTAAAGCCAGCATTGTCATAGCCTTTATGATACTGGCTGTAACGTATGTCAGTAATTTATCAGTAATCCCATCTCATCTCTGTATGGAATTCATTTGAAAATGCCTCCTCCACTGGCCATTCAGTACCTCTGAATGAGTATGAATAACCGATGCATAAGCCCTAATAGCATTATGCATAATCTCCTTCCCAGCTGACATAATTTTGCATAGCATTGTAATTTCACGGTAATTCCAGTGATAGTCGTATATATCATTTTAACATGTCAACATTAATTTGATGTAGCAACAGTCGTTAAAATATTTACTTTAATGTAAGGATTGTTCATTTGGAATGGTGAGTCCGTGTTTCAACATTAATGTGGATTAATGTTTAATCATATAGTGGTTTTACAAATTTAATTTGATGGGAATAGTATTTCTATGAAAGGCGAAATTTATGCCCTTACTTGATACGTCCAAAAGCTACGCATTTACATATTTAAGAATATTTAATACTGATGTCATTTTCTAGTATTATGGAGTAACTAATAAAAAAAATATTTGCTTACTAAACTTACTCTACTGTAATACGGTTAGTTTTATCATAATTTTATCACCGAAATCATAAAAAATCTGCTCCTGTTCTTTGTGCTCCATTATCAGTACAAACAACATTGAAGAATACTGTTCTGCAATAATAATAATAATAATAATAATAATAATAATAATAATAATAATAATAATAATAATAATAATAATAATAATAATAATAATAATAATAATAATAATAATAATAAATAATAATAATAATAATAATAATAATAATAATAATAATAACAATAATAATAACAATGATAATAATAATAATAATAATAATAATAATAATAATAATAATAATAATAATAATAATAATAATAAATAATAATAATAACAATTTTTTTTTAAGAAATTCACAATTCCGTGAAAACAAATTGTTTAAAAAATATCCACAATTATATATAAAAATATATTTCTATGTAAAATATAAAACAAAGACTTTCGAACACTTGAACGGTGTTCCTCATCAGTGTGACGTTAAAATGTAATGAAGAGGATAGTTTCCCTCCAAAGAGCATCTAAAAAGGTGGGCGGGGCGAGAAAATAATAACAGCCCATCGTCAAAGTGCTGGTTCGTGTTTTACGTAATCCCAATCTCAACAGGCAGTTGCGCCAACCTCCTCGATCTCCGAACCTGCGAAGTTGCTCCTGCTTGCACTGCATAGGTGCCATAGTCGGAAACATCCGCTGGGACGTCGGCTATCTGGAGAGAGAGGGGAAGAGGAAGCGCTTTGGTGGCTCACAGTTTTAATTTAGACCACATAATTAATTGGGATGGTGCACAAATTATTTTTAAAATCGACGATTCTCACGTGAGAAGACTAGTTGAAGGCGCCGCTATAAACATGGGAATATCTTTTGAGGATAATAAGTCGTTTACCAATGAAGACCCTTTTATAAACAGTTTCATTGCCAGGCAATACTTAAAAGAATTTATTTTTAAAACCGACGTTGACCATGTGAACCCTGATGCTCTGCTTCCTCTTCCCCTCTCTCTCCAGATAGCCGACGTCCCAGCGTTGAATAAAGCAAGACGTAAGAAAAAAATAATAGATTTTTCTAAAGATGTTCGAGGTTTTTTATTCTACCCTCCAGCAGCAGACAACTTGCTCTCCCACTTTTAATGAAAGGTCTATGATGCTCTTAAGCCCTTCCAAATTGCTCATTTTAGAGACTTTTCATAGTTCAGGAGTCTAGTCATACCCGAATATTACTTCCGCCGCGTCTTCGAGGATTTCGACGCACAGTGCAGTGTCAGAAGCTTCTCATTAATCAAGATATACTCATCCTCTGGCTTCAAAAACTTCGGGAAAACAAAGATAGGGAAAATTGGCTCTAAATGTGTTCAATAACATTTTTTCGAGTCTTAAAATTGTCAAATAAGACTCAGAGGAAAATGGCTTCGCATTCAAGGACAAACAAAATGTAAGGATTTTTCATCAGAAATATTATTGACAGAAACGTTTAGTTCAGTAGAATGGAAGTTTCAGTGGAAAAATAACATCACCGTTAGAGGAGAAACAAAATCCAACGGTATTCTATCAAAAGTACGTATTGACATAACTCATTTGTCTTGTGACGACTGATAAGACAGTAACTCACAAACTCATACTATTAAACACAATAATAATGAAGCCGCTACAATAGCATTTTCTCTTCACACGAGCAAGAAAACGTGAAGACGCAAGGCCAGCTTAATACGACGACAACAAAATTACAACACTACAGCTACAACAGCAACCAACTAAAACTCCCTTGATCTAAAAGGAAGTTGAACAATACGAAGGAAAGGGGAGGAAGGTTTTTATCCGGCCAATTAAGAGAGTAAATGCCGAATCGAATGGTCGGCTCAATAACTATATAAAGGGGACCCTTAAACGTCCTTAAAATAGAGAGCAGGGGGAGAGAAAAACGGCGAAATGTCAGGCTATGGGACACAGAGGGGCCGTTGTGGTCCTCCAAATGATGGCCGAGGAAAGGGAAAGAGGATATTCTTATATAAGGGAGAAAGGATTGTGAACCTTTTGCTTACGTTTACCAAAGGCAGTGCGTTGAAAGCGAGGAATCATGACCTTTCCATCAACGCAAAACAGAAAAGGGTCGTGACCTCTGCGCCAATTTCAATAGGGCGTTGTAGATATTTACCGACTGTAAAAGCAAAAAAGGTCGTGACCTTTTTTCCTGTTACACGAGG
>NC_087205.1:35681312-35683812 GCF_015104395.2 Macrobrachium nipponense
CCTCGTGTAACAGGAAAAAAGGTCACGACCTTTTTGCTTTTACAGTCGGTAAATATCTACGACGCCCTATTGAAATTGGCGCAGAGGTCACGACCCTTTTCTGTTTTGCGTTGATGGAAAGGTCATGATTCCTCGCTTTCAACGCACTGCCTTTGGTAAACGTAAGCAAAAGGTTCACAATCCTTTCTCCCTTATATAAGAATATCCTCTTTCCCTTTCCTCGGCCATCATTTGGAGGACCACAACGGCCCCTCTGTGTCCCATAGCCTGACATTTCGCCGTTTTTCTCTCCCCCTGCTCTCTATTTTAAGGACGTTTAAGGGTCCCCTTTATATATGGTTATTGAGCCGACCATTCGATTCGGCATTTACTCGCTTAATTGGCCGGATAAAAACTTCCTCCCCTTTCCTTCGTATTGTTCAACTTCCTTTTAGATCAAGGGAGTTTTAGTTGGTTGCTGTTGTAGCTGTAGTGTTGCAATTTTGTTGTTGTCGTATTAAGCTGGCCTTGCGTCTTCACGTTTTCTTGCTCGTGTGAAGAGAAAATGCTGTTGTAGCGGCTTCATTATTATTGTGTTTAATAGTAAGAGTTTGTGAGTTACTGTCTTATCAGTCGTCACAAGACAAATGAGTTATGTCAATACCTACTTTTGATAGAATACCGTTGGATTTTGTTTCTCCTCTAACGGTGATGTTATTTTTCCACTGAAACTTCCATTCTACTGAACTAAACGTTTCTGTCAATAATATTTCTGATGAAAAATCCTTACATTTTGTTTCTCCTTGAATGCGAAGCCATTTTCCTCTGAGTCTTATTTGACAATTTTAAGACTCAAAAAAATGTTATTGAACACCTTTAGAGCCAATTTTCCCTATCTTTGTTTTCCCGATGTTTTTGAAGCCAGAGGATGAGTATATCTTGATTAATGAGAAGCTCCTGACACTGCACTGTGCGTCGAAATCCTCGAAGACGCGGCGGAAGTAATATTCGGGAATGACTAGACTCCTGAACTATGAAAAGTCTCTAAAATGAGCAATTTGGAAGGGCTTAGGAGCATCATAGACCTTTCATTAAAAGTGGGAGAGCAAGTTGTCTGCTGCTGGAGGGTAGAATAAAAAACCTCGAACATCTTTAGAAAAATCTATTATTTTTTTCTTACGTCTTGCTTTATTCAACGCATCTTTTTGAGGGTAGATTTATATACAAAATATAGGAGTTTTGCTTCAAATAAATAAACAAAGTTGGAATTCATTGTGGAAGAGCCATATTATATCACAGTTCACTAATTATCTCAGAGAAGGTAAACTACAGGGCATGCATAATTCAATTTGACTTAAATAATGAAATCCAAAGAACTACTTAGTATTAAGTTATTCAACATCTACTCTTTCTAAACTATTGCTTAGTCTCATTCGCCTTTCATGGTTCGATACTACTATATTGGTCCGAAGATATAAATAAAACACGAGCGTCTGTTCAGGGGTAAATGTTTTTTCAGTAGTCTCTTCTAAAATTATGGCGCCCATAAATACTTCCGTTTGACATAATAAGAACTCATTTGTTTCCGTAAAGGAAGGTAATACGCCGCTTTCTTGTAGGGTAAGAATATAGTACCTCTCCTTTACACTGACTTAGTTTTCAAGGGAAAAATTTTAGTATTTTTTCTTGATAACCATAAATGCCTTTCAGTAATGATTAACTTCTTTTGTATAAAAGCGTATGGGTAGTATTTTTTGATATTATAGAATTTCGCAGCTTTTATTGGTAATCAACATTTACTGATACATATATATATATATATATATATATATATAATATAGATATATTATATACACACACACACACCACACACACACACACACCATATATATATATATATATATATATATATATCAATATATATATACATATATATATATAATATATTATACACACACACACACACACACACACACACACATATATATATATAATATATATATATATATATATATATAATATATATATATATATATATATATACATACACATACTAGCTGACCAACCTGGCAATGCCCAGGAAATCTCTGAATGACAATCGATAAACTCTCTCTCTCTCTCTCTCTCTCTCTCTCTCTCTCTCTCTCTCCTCCAAGCAACCTCTACTCCCTCTCTCACTTCCTCTCCCTCTTACTCTCTCCCTCCCTCCCTCTCTCTCTATCTCTCTCTCTCTCTTCCCCTTTCCTGTTAAGATAGCTCCTTCAGTTGCATTGCCCAGCATTTTAAACATTTTGTATTTCATGACTTCTCACCGCTATTCCTATTGGGGCTGAGCTTGGACTTGAAGGGCACCAGGAATGCCACCATTCATCTCAGCAACCTCAAAACCTATGGATTAGGCACTAATATCTGAAGTTTTTTTTTTTTTAGATGTCACAAACTTCCAACCCACTATATAGCGGCGCTAAACTCGGACTTAAAGACATTGGAAGTATCACTGTTCATCCCAGTGACTTTGTAA
>NC_087205.1:35688812-35706312 GCF_015104395.2 Macrobrachium nipponense
ATTGAATGTACTACAGGTGACGGCATGTTATCTTAGCCTACTTTGTTGTATACGTCATCTTTAGCGTCTCTAGTCTGATCACATTCCTGCAAGCAATCTTTTATATATATGGACCAACATTCCATATTTTATTATGTAAACACTTACATCAGCTCGGTCAGCTACCAAAACCAACTACTGAATATTACTCAAACTTGACTTGAGGAGTGTGATACAGACACTATGTGAATATATATTATATATATATATATATATATATATATATATATATATATATATATATATAAGTAAATAAAAATTCATGGTGTACATGAATTGATTCAAGTAATAAAATATAAAACAATGATATTGGTAAATAATAGTGATCACGTGATATATACTGATACAGTTTTTCACTTCATCTCTTTAAGATACTTATGCTACAGGAAATACTAATGTACTCTGATAATTGCATAGAATGAAGATTAATATGATAAAAATCATATTTAACTGATAAAATTTCATATATGAATTGATAAAATTATTAATGTTTATGCTGATTGATTCGTTGATTTTTATGCTAAATGTTATATATCTGATTCATTAATTCATATACTAACTCATAAATAACTGCAGATATTGGTAAGATAAAAGGTAACAGATTGATTATAGGCTACCTGATTTGTTTATACATATTGGTAATATGGATTCATATAATTATGATTAATATATGTGCACTTTAAATAGATTCCTATTGCGTACAGCAAAGATATATTTCGATTCCGTTATTTATGATCATTTATATATAGATTCCTAGTGCGTACACGCAAAAAACATTTTTCGATTCTGTTATTTATGATCATTTATATATAGGATACTGATACTTTATATATAGGATACATGACCGAGGTTATACTACTTCACTTTTAACTAGCGTTCGAACAACTTTTCGTCCATACACAGTTCCAGACAACCACCTATAGCCCAATGAAACGGCCTATTTCACAGGGTTAAAAACAGGGGAAATTTTTGCCTGGGCGGGGGGTCCAACGTTCTATTTTGCGCTCACTTATTCTCTGCATCCTAAGCTACACGATTACGTTCGCGATGAATAAAAAAAACATCCCAGCCAGAGTCCTTCGCCAGCAAAGTAGAGTTGAATATCCTTCGGGTCGTAATTGTCGGAAGTATGTCCCTTTTGTAGTCGAATTCCGACAGTAGCCGGAGCGTTCCGCACTGAAACGAGATTAACGACGAGATACGGTGTCGGTCGAAGAAGTCCATGATGGTGCTTATTCCTTTCACATTGTAGGCGGTTGTTACTCGACTGCCGTCGTCCGCAGCGACGAACGATTTTTCGAAGTTGCGATGTGAAACTCTCGTACTGCAGGATACTGTAACAGGTTCCATTAATCAGCCTGCAAGTGAAATTATACTTGTCACAAGGGCAAAGTAAATTCAGACGACATCCAAATACAGGGGAGGGGAGAGAGCCATTTAGACCAGACTTAACCCACATGAATTCGCTGATATTTTGGAATTCAAAAGAGTCCGCTGTACAAACTTTTTTATCCATGGCATTAACAATGAGTGAAACCTATCCAGGTCTATGAGGACTGTAAAAATATCCATATTATAAAAAATAAACAGATATTCAATACGAATCCCAAAGAAAATTCGATATTACTGGTAGTAAGTTACTAGACAAAGAAGTGTGAAACGGAGCTATTTGTAAGATTGCCAGGCAACATAAGAGTCAAAGAGAAGATTAATCATGATTCTGTATTTCTCTATGCTAATGAAATTAAGTTGTGATAAAATCTGATCTATGTGCCCTAACAAAAGTTTCATATTCAATTTTCTCGCGCATCCTCTGAGGTTAATTTTAAAAACTTTATTAATAGGTAGGAGGTGCAACGAAAAAACCCACTATGTAACTAATTTCTAAATAAACTTTGGGTTTTTCAAGAAAATGTACATTTTCCCATGAATGTGATTTACCTGGATTGTAATAAGCTAATGTTGCAAGTAAAGTAATCCATATCCATATCGTGATACTTCTAAATGTCTATGAGGTTCAGAAAAAATTAATTCATTTTGATGTTAGAAATTCTATTTCCTTATTTTGTTTATTAATTTTAAAATGATTGCAAGTTGCATTGCGCATAACCGATAGACACCTGTACCTAACGTCTGCCTTGCCATGAGAAGTTCGGGCTAAGCATTCCTTTCTCCAGTCAATCTGCTTCGCAAGCAGAGACGACACCCAGATGAAGCCTGTGTAAGCAGATTATTGAGGTTTAAAGGAACAAATGCTGATACGGCAATGATGACGTCGTCACTTGGCAGGAGATTGCTCTCAGCCAGCTAAGAGTTACGTTACTTGCTGTAATAAATACGACTTTAGGATAAATTTTTTTTTTTTTTTTTTTTTTTTAATACTCGACCACATGAGAAGAATGTCTGAAAAAAAAAAAAAACAGTACCAAAATTGAACAATATATTAGTTTCATGTTGGAAATCTGCATAATTGTAATTATGTTAAATTAAATATTCCTCATTCAAACTAATGAAAAAGGTTTCCATACAATTCTATATATATTATTAGCCCTGTATAAGATTCATATAGGATTATTCCATAGATAAGATTTTCACTTCTAGACCTTCCTGACTTTAAAATCTCTTTTATTTTATTTATTTATTATTTATTTATTATTATTATTTTTTTTTTTTCATTGACTACGAATATAAATCACCGGGACAGACAAAAAAAATATGTCAGTAGGTTTTGGATATGTGTTTGAACTTTTAGCTTATTTGTCATTACTAAAGCGTTAAGTTAGAGTTCAAATCTTTACGCATATATATTTGGATATTTAATGGTTACGTTTTGCTTATTGATATTAGCGTGATTCCTTTTTTATTATAATTTGTAACCCTTCCGACTTCTTACAGAGTGTATTATATTGACTCCACTTGTATCCATATTTATTTTATTTTTTTTCTTTTATATTTTATTTATTTATATATATATATATATATATTTGATAAATTAATGGTTGGCTTGAATATGTGGAAAAGTGTTCTAGCGGCGTACCGTATAAGGCTACTTGCGGCATCAATTCTATAGATACAAGATATAATGATAAAGGTATTTAAAACCGCGAGAACCGCTATAATCCAGTTCGGATCCAATATCACGAGTTGTAACTCGTAAGACATTGACACTTCCTATTTAATTATCCGTTATTCTACCAAACCGATTGACTCTGGGTGATAAAATATATTATTGGTTTTCTTAATGGAAAGGAATTCACACCACGTGTTATGGAGATTATTATTGATTTACACCACCCGAGTCAGATTATCATGTGTTGAATTCCATGTTTACTGATTTAGCACTCATAAATATTCCTAACGCACTCAATTGCGGTGTTTGTTTTTAGTGCTATTAATTCTATATAACGTGTCAAGGAACTATTAACACTAAGAAGTGTTTATTTCCCTCTGTCAGACTTGTAATTCTGTTAATAATTCTACGTATATTCTTTCAAGGATTGATTTGGCACAGGATAGGCCCTTAACTGACAGGTGTCTTAGTGTGTCCCTTGTTTTCATGGACACGTGTTACAATTAGTTATGTGCTTTTTATATCTGTAAGCATTGTAGGCCAGTAAAACAGTGATTTGGCTTTCTGTGACATAGGAGGGAACCCTGGATGACGGAATGCAACCAGTTTATGACGATTGGTATGAGAGAGATTATTACTACTACCTGGTCGTTAGTCATCTGCTGTGTTCTTCGGGGTTTCCTCGTCACGGACCTACATATAATATTACATTTGATTACATTATTCTGATACACATACTTTTAAATATACTTTTGCTTTAGGGTTTCGCTCGAAGTGTTTATTGTTTTTGCTTAGCTACTGCTGACCCTGTTTCGTTCGAAGTGTTTAAGTATTTGCTTATTGCTGCTGACTCTTGCTTTGTTCAGTTTGTAACAGTTCTGCGCTCCAACCCAGATATTCAATGCTTGCGATCTCTTGGGTCAAGGAATTTTCTTGTTTAGATACGGTTTTAACAATAGGTACGGATGTTTCTATATCTTTTAGTCCAATTAATGGTTCTATGCAGTATGGTGCGGGATTGCGGGATAATGCGTCAGCTATGATAATGCTTTCCCAGGTAGATATCTTATCTTGGCTCCAAAGACCTGACTGATCATTTGTCACCGAGTTCCTTTTGGACGTGATTAAAGCCTTTGAAAAAACTCGGTAAAGGACTCATGTTCGGTAAGGACTTTATCAGGATAGCCATAGATTATGAACTTAAATGTACTAATGAGTTTAAAGATACCTAGCCCTTCCTTGCCTATTACTGTATATTTACTTTCAGAGGGCTTAGTTTACATGAATAAAAGCTATAGGAAAGAACTGTTTATCATATTGCTGAAGTAGTATCCCTCTTACCCCTTGGTTCTGAGGCGTCTATTGCAATAAAAAAAAAAATGCCTGCCTTATTTAAATCAGGGATTTTTAAGTTAGGTGAGCTGCATTATTCCGCTTTTAGGATATCGAACGCCTGTTGATGCTTTTTAGACCATAATAAATCTACGCTCTTCTTCGTAAGATCTGTTAAAGGAGCTGTCATGATTGAAGAGTTACATATTTACATACGATTGTAATACCCACTAAAGCGCGAAAGTGCTGTATCCCCCTTTTACGTTAATAGGTACCGGAAGTTATGAATAGCTGAAACCTTGCCATGGACTACTTTTAAGACCTTGACTAGACCACATAAAACCTAGATAAACATGTTCGGTTTTTTAAAAACTCACATTTAGATATTTTACTCTGAGATTATTTGTCTTTGTCTCTGTAGCACTAGCTCTACTTTATGTGAATGTACTTCTAAGGTATTTAGAAAAGATTATAAGACCAACCATATAAGCATGTAGTTATCCCCTAAAAGTCTCCAAACACTATATTGTATTTGGGTTGCAACGTAAGCCGGAGGCATACGTAAAAATTGATAATGTCCCCTGAGTGTGCTGAAAACGGTATAGAGGTACAATCACTTAGGTAATGGTATCAGGTAAAAGCCTTTTTAAGTAAGTCCAAGTTGGTGAAAAAAAATTTATTCTAACCTAACAGAGATAAGATGTCGTCGTACATCGCACTGGAAACTATCGGAAGTCGTTTCCTTGTTTAAGCGACAGAATCTACGCAGATACGCCAAGTCCGATCTTTTATGGCATGACATTTGAGGGAAAAATTATATGGGCTTATTTGATTTCCTAATGACTCCTATTACTAACATTTTTCAACTTCGTCATTTATCTCTATTTTGAAATTTCATTGAGTCTACACGAAGGTACGTATATAGCTTTAATGTTTGTCCTTAGCCGTATTTTGTGTTAAATTACATCCGTTTTTTGCCCAGAGATCACTCGCTAGTGGAGAAACTTCCTGGTATTCAGATAAAAGATAAAAAAAAATTTCTGCTGAATCACCTCTGCTTGAATGACTTTACGGATATTACTTTAGATAGATTAACAGAGAGATTCATCCACGACTGATTGGGCGGGATTAAAAGTTAGCAACAATAAAAAAAATGCGATATTTATAAACTTCCGTATCCCACGATGTATACGTTTGTGGATCACTAGATTAACTTGTTGCTGTGTCAACCGTGTCTAGGGCTTTGTTCGCGGAAATCGTTATATTTTAGAGTGTCAGGAAGGATTAAAATTTCATTTCCCAGCAAAGTCTTTTTACACGCACTAAGACATTCGAGGGTGCATGCTTCTCGAGATTTTGCGTGCAAAGTGCGACTGCGGTTGTGGGAGAATTCTGTTGGGTCATTTGAACAATGTTACGATTTATGAGACAAATGTATTGTTCCTTTATATAAGTTATTATTTGATTAATTGTCTCTTTTTTGTTCAAACTGATTTTGATATGTTTGAAGGTTTATAGGATTTTCCTTTGATAAACACGCCTTATTTTGCAGGATGTAAGATAATATTTTGTATAACCCCTAGATGAATCTTACAATTACACTAGATACAGATCAATGTTTGTTATAACTATAGAGGTATCTGTAAACGCTCGCTTATCCGGACTTCTCATTTGGGAAGTTCGAACAACAGACGGTGAGTCCGTAAAATACAGGATATTACGTGTACTAAAGGAATAAACAAGATATTCTCATTTTTACGGCGCGTACAGTCGGGCTTTATCCACCACTACTTATAATAACTTACGTATTAAAAAAAAAAAAAAAAAAAACGAAAACCTGCTCTGATTACTTTATACGGTCGTGTGTTTCATAGGAAAAATCCTTTTTAGTTCAAAAAAAGATATTGGCATGTATGAACCACATCGCTTTTCCCCACTCTGCGAGAGCGCGTTATTGTGTGGAATTTGCTATGCTTTGAACACCTCGGCAGTTTTGACTAACCTTGACCGCTTGACTAGGTGACACAGTAACTGAGTTTGCTTGTTTGATTCTGAACGGGCTACTGTTTCTATTTCTTTTTTGTAATAATTAGGATCCTTCTCTTTATTACCATCGGCAACGTATTGTGTGTTTTAGCATTATGTTGCTGGTTACGTATAAAGCAATGAATGACGAACTATTAGGAAACTGAGCGATTACTAATAAGACAAGTTATCATTTCTGCATTCAATATTGACTGTTTGTACTTCATTCTTTGCTAAAATTTGAAATAGTGAGGGATCCTGGTCAGCGCATTTAGCCTGATGATTTTACAGACATGTTATTCCTTGCAATCCAGCCATATTTTTAAAGTTAAGTTGAGTCATTGAGGTTCGATATTTTATATAACTCAAAAAACTCCAGGCTAAAACTGCGATCGGGACTTTGCAAAGGAGCATTATTGTCATAACCCGAAATAGTGTTACCTCTAATTTATCTAGATTTGTACGGGTGTTCCACTTGTTTTTGTGTGTTTTCTAATCACTACGTGCCTAACGACCCTATCCATGCATCTGTATAAATAACAGAGTCCATGCGTAAACGCATATTCACTGTTTAATATGATTTGTTACGTAAGGGATTAATAATCACCCAAAATGATAAAATTAACATAGTATATGATTGATATTTCAGTAGAACTTCTGGAAACAGACACTCAAAGATAAAAAAACTCGCAGTAGCGAAATCTCAATGAGTAGTAAGAAATTAAGAATGTCTCGTAACTTCAGCCACAGGAATAACGAAATTCGACCTGCAAAGGAAACACTCAAAGTTACTCCAAATGAATAAAAAATTGTACTTAGCTTGCTTTTGTGGGAAGTCACGGTGTTCCGATAACGACACACGGCCTTGGTCCTCCTTCTATTTAGCGGACGACCTGGTTTGGCTTCAGTTTCCCCCGTGCGCGTTGTTTCGATGATTCGAGCCCTTGAAAGATCAGATGCTGCAGACGCGTTCGTTTTTTCTTGCAGTGCCGGAAACGCTCACTAACGATGTTTTCTTGAATGATTCTAATGAGAGACGAAGCTTCCGTTGCCGATAGGAAAAGGACACGTCGGTTTTGTTTCTTTGAAGTTATTCACTAAACGATAGATACTAAGTTGCTTGACGAATCTTGTTGTTTTCTGAAGTCGCTCACTAACGATGATACTAGGTTGCTTGAAGAATCTGCTGCTTTCGTCGTCGTTGACTTCATGATTTATTATTCTGTTTTTTTCTTCGTAGGACGTTGTAGAGTTCTTCTGGTCCACTGCCACCAATATTAGGGCTTGTGCCTTGTATGATAAGGCGCCCTATGAGGTAATGTTAGACTAGCGATAATCTTACGCTAAGTCGGTTGGTATTGCACTTCCATCTTCAATGGAGTGTCTGGGGGTTTGTAGATCACTTACGAAGTCGGTATTAACTTGTTGGTTTTACGACGATGTGTTAAAACTCATGGTGAGGAGGTTCTTGTAGAAAACACGAAATATAAAAATATATGTATTCTTCTGAAGTTTTACATGCTGAAGATCAGATATGATTGTACAAGTCTTCTAATAACGATAGCTTGATCGCTTCTGCCATGATGATGGCTAATCCGATTCCTCTACATGATAAAGCTTAGGTAAAGAGGTACAGGTCTTCTAATGACGATAGCTAACTCTGTTCTGCCTGTCTACCATCTCTGTTACAAGTTATGAAGGAACAGACAGTAGTTCGAACATATGAACATACATACAAATGACATAGTTTCATACGAACACACAATCAAAATGAGACACGCCTACAGATCACGTAGGCCCGTTTGGAATATAGGTCCGGGGTAGTTGTCTCAACCAGGGAGCTTGGACTAAGGTTTAATAAACCAATTGAATGACTACAGGTGACGGCATGTTATCTTAGCCTACTTTGTTGTATACGTCATCTTTAGCGTCTCTAGTCTGATCACATTCCTGCAAGCAATCTTTTATATATATGGACTAACATTCCATATTTTATTATGTAAACACTTACATATATATATATATATATATATATATATATATATATATATATATATATATATATATATATATATATATATGATTGTGAAAATATTCTGTTTAAAGCAGTTCCACCTAATGAATGGATTCCCACAGAAGTGTCAAAATTTAGAAAGTAAATATTATATTTCAGAGACCAAACTGTCTCTCTATTCAGGTTGGGGATTAATGAGAAAATGAACAGAAAAAATTTAGTTATGCCAAGATGTTACATGTCACCTGTTAAGTCACTCTGGTTGACAGTTTCTCTTTAATCTTCTCAATCGCTGGTTTAAGGAAGATGTTATTTATAATATCAGGATCCCATGACCCTTGTGAGATATTCCTTGGTTTTCTTTCATTAATCAAAGCTGATTCCCGTTTATTCTGTGATTATGGTTATTTATGTGGCTGAAAATAGTTGAGCTCTGTTGTCCTTACTTAACTAAACATTGATGTTGTATTAACCTCTGGTTGAGTGATTTGCCTGTAAAGCCAATGTAAAATTGATCACAGTAGAGGCAAGGGATTTCATATACTCTTGTATTTTTGGGGATTGACTTTTGTTGGATGTTAATCAGGGTTTTGGCTAAGGTATTTGAGTAGATAAAAGGAAAAAGGTTAGAGTTTCCAAGTGTCGGTGTCAATGTCTTAATCCTATCCAGGTGAGGGATTTTTATATTTATTTTGTTTGTTAGGTCTGTTTTGAGGGGAAATGTAGATTGTGTTCGCCTTATGAATCACTTTTTCAATTATATGGTCAGGGTACTTTAAAGATGACAGCTACTTACAAATGAGTTAAATTTTGTTTTCCAGATCCGGGGAACAAATTCGTAAGGCTCTTGGGATTAAATTGCTCTCTATGCCAATTTTGATAGAAGTGTCATGACAACTAAAATAATGAATATATGAAAGTTAAAATGATGGTTTTGTGTATATGGTAAATTTATATTCTATTGTGTCTCTAATTATTAGAACACCAATGAAAGGAATTTTGTTGTCAGTTTCCCATTCAACTTTGAATTTGATGCTGAGCCCTAATTTTGAAAGAAATTCGTTGAAATTGCACCACCTATCATTCCAAAATGTTAGCATATTATCTACATATCTCACCCACAGCATATCTGTAGGTTTTATTGCATTTATTATTGTAGTTTCAAAATATTCCATGTATAGATTAGCTTAAACTTGAATGAAAAGACGTTATCAGATACACATAACTTAAACAACTTTATCCTTTTATAAAGGGGCAGCGGGATATGATCTGAATAGGGGATAATTTTTCCTTAAAAAAAATGTAGAACGTCTTGTGTGTGGTACTTTAGTGAACAGGGAATCTACATCTAGGCTTATAAATTTTATCTTGCAAGGTGGTATATAAGCTACTCTGAATTTGTGACCGAAATCTTCACAATGTTTAATGTGACTATAAGAAAATGAACCTAAGAAAGGGGAAAGGAGGCCAGCTAACCACTTAGAGGTATAACTCTGTCGACAAAATCAACTAACTCCTTAGTAACACAAACATTTTGACAAATTTTCGAAAAATACCCTCCAAAACAGATTTTTTTATATATAAAAGTGAGATTAATCAGCAAAGAAAAAAAGGCCATTGAACTACTGGAGAAATTTAAAGTCATTTACCCAAAACTACCCTACCTTTATGGCCGTCCCAAAATTCACAAAGATAATCTTCCATTCTAACCCATTATCTCTTGTGCCGGAGCTTCCAGTTATAAAATTTCTAAGTGGTTAGGTGGCCTCCTTTCCCCTTTCATAGGAACATTCTCTCCCAGTCACATAAAACATTCTGAAGATTTGTCACAATTTCAGAGAAGCTCATATACCACTTCACAAGATAAAATTTTTAAGCCTATATGCAAATTCCCTATTCACCAAAGTCCTAGTATAGGACGTTATGCAATTTTTGATGGTAAAAATGGCCCCCTATTCAGATCATTTCCCACTGGCTTTAGATAAAAAAGAAAGTTAGTTGAGTTATGGGTATCATTTCATAATAAAAAATTCAGGTGCAATATGGGTAGCCATTTAAGTTATGTTTTAACTAATCTATACATGAAATACTTTGAAACTACAATAATAAATGCAATAAAACCTTAAGACATGCTTTGGATGAGTTATGCAGATGATATCCTAACAATTTGTGATAATATGTGGAGCAATTTGAACGAATTGAAAAAAAAATAAAATGCATTAGTGCTCGGCATAAAATTTAAAGTTGACTGGGAAACTGAAAACAAGATTCCTTTCCTTGATGTATTAATAATTGGAATCACAACAGAATACAAATTTATCATATACAAAAAACCAACATTTTCACTTCCATGCATTCGTTATTTTAGTTATTATGACACTCCAATAAAAAAAATGGGCGTAGCCATCAAAGTATTCTTAAGAGGCTTACGGATTTGTTCCCTGGATCTCATGGAAAACGAAATTGAACTAATCTATAAGCAGCTGTCATCTTTAAAGTACCCTGACTATATTGAAAAGTGATTCATAAATTGATCACAATCTTCTACCAACCCCCTCAAAACAAAACCAGACAGACATCAACAAAATAAAAACAAAAATCCCACATCTGGACAAGATTAAGACGATGACACAGACAATTGGAAACTGTGACCCTCTTGCTTTTACCTACCCAAATACCTTAAATAAACCCCTGATTAACGTCCAAGAAAAGCCAGTCCCCAAAGACACAGGATTATATGAAACCTTGCCTTGACTGCGATCAATTTTACATACCATTACAAACAAATCACTCCCCTAGAGATTAAAACAATGTAAACATTTAGTTAGGTATGGGCCTCAGAGCTCAGCTATTTTTAACCACATAAATAACCATAATCACAGAATAAACTGGAATTTGTCACATATAATTTATAGCAGCAATTGTTGGTTCAAAAGCCAGGTGGTAGAATAAGCATTGATTAAATAAAGAAATATAATGAATATCTCACATGGGTAGTGGATTCAGATATTGTAGATGAAAAATCCTCCTCAATCCAGTTATTAAGAAGATTAAAAAGAGAATTTGTCAGCCGGACTAAACTACGGCTGACCTGTGACCTCTTGGTAAAAATACCGTTTTTCTGTAACTTTTCTCATTCAGCCCCTACCTAAAGAGAGCCAGTTTGCTCTCTGAAATATGGCATTTATTTCCTATATTTTGACGTTTCCATGGGCTCCTTTCATTATATATATATATATATATATATATATATATATATATATATATATATATATATATATATGTATATATATTAGCTGAAGCCACTATGAATATTTCAAAAAGAAAAGACAGAGTGTCAATTACTTTCGTGTATTTAACACATCTTTGGTGCACAAAGTAATACAGAACATATAAACTAGTGAGCAGGAAAGCTCTCACAAAAGCAAAGTGAAGAAGAAAAAAAACAAAAAACAAAATATGTATAACAAGGCTATTACAAACATAAACAACCCCTAGTCAAAAGAAAAAGGAGCAATTGCCCAATGGCCCCACCCAAATTATTGTTTACGGAAAAGAAAAAAACTGACTACTTGTCAAACCAGTTTATAAAACAAAACAATGAACTTCCAACAATCGAATAGTAACAATAGTAACGTCAGTAATATCAATAAGAAATACATAAAAAGGAATTTGACTAGTACACCAAATTAAAGGATAATGTTAAAACTCTTCACTATTTTATCTATACTAAGATTATCTAATTTGTACATACCAGGGCTCAAATTTAAGTTTTCCAGAATATGTCTTCATAAAGGCAGATTCAATTATATTAGTACTAATATAATCATTACAAAATAAAATTTGCTTTGCTTCTGTTCAATCAATTGCATGGGGAAGATTACTAAGATGAATAAAAAGGGCACTAGAAGTCTATCCTGTTCTAACCGAATATTTATGATGGTTTAATCTAGTAGACAAATCTTTCCCAGTTTGGCCAATATATTTCTTATCATAACTTTTACAAGGAATTGTACAAAGACAGCAGGTAGATTAAAATGGAGAGTTCTTTATAAGCATATTACATACTGTATTTGATCTTTTAAAAACTAATTTTACATTAGATATCCAAGTACCTTAGGCAAACCATAAAAATTCCTGTGGTATGGTAAAACCAACATATGGCATGGAAAAGGTTCTTTAACTCTATTTGAATAAAAAGTATCCTGGGCCATTTTTAATGACTTGTCCATAAAAATACTCGGATATTGAAGTCTTACACCTATGTCCCATATTTTACCTATTTCTTCATCTAAAAACTCAGGACTGCATATTCTTAAGGCCCTCAAAAACATCGAAGAAAACATTGATAATTTTACTTTACTATGGTGCTCAGAGTAATAATGAACATAGGAATATTTATTTATGGGCTTGCGATATACATTGAATCTAAAAATACGGATTTGGCTATTGTATATTTAAAAATGGTAACACTGACTCTCTTTCCTCCTCAACTTTAAATTTAATTGAGGGAATCAGATCATTCAGTTTATCTAAAAATTCTCCAATGTTCACATAACGATACCATACAGTACCAATCGGTAAAATAATAGGTAACAGTCTAACTTCAAAAATTCCATGTAAAGATTACTAAGTACCGGAGAAAGTGGATTTTCCATTGACATAACAAATTTTTGTAAAAAATATTTTCCATTAAATGTGAATTTACATCCTTAATGCAAAGCCTAATCAAGTCAACTATTACATTCCAAGGTAACGGCAAGTTATATTTAGGCAATTCCTCCGATAAAAGATTTAACCAATCATCCACTGGAACTTTAGTAAATAACGAGAACAACATCGAAACTGACAATTTTAAACTCAAAAGTTACATTAATGTTGCTAAGTTTGTCTATAAAATCAACATTATTCTTAATATTACACTGTGATATTGTACCAACAACCGGCATAAGAACCTGGACTAGCCACTTTGACAATTTATAAGACACAGAAGCTACTGAACTTATAATAGGTCTAATGGGATTGTTTGGCTTATGGGTCTTAACTAAGCCGTAGATATATGGTAAACTGGCACACTTGACAGTAAATTGCTTAATTAGCTCATCCCTCCCCCTCAAGATACACTTCAGCTCTTTAACAAAACTACTATTTCACTATGGTTAACGAGTTATTACGTGCTTACTTTTGTGATTTCCTAGTAATATAAATAGATATATATATATATATATAATATATATATATATATATATATATATATATATATATATATGTATATATATATTACCAGCGAAGGGCGTCGCCCCCCGGTATTAATATTTGGTATGCGTTTAGCCTGAGCGTTAGGCGAACTGATAACTCTCAGTCTCTTCTCTCTCTCTCTCAAAGCGATCACTGGCAAAAGCCCCCCCCCCCCCCCCCCACTCTCTCTCTCTCTCTCTCTCTCTCTCTCTCTCTCTCTCTCTCTCTCTCTCTCACCATTCCATCAGGTCATCAAATCAGAGTCGGAGTTACAAAAAATATAACGTTTTATTCAAAGTAAAAGTACTAGTTGAATAACTCAAATTCTAACAGGATCATCAATGTAATAATAATAGTTCAAGTCTCACAGACAACTAACTCAGATAACCCCCCGGTATTAAATGTCTTAATCAGTAATTAGTCACACCAATTACCTCTTCTCCAAAATATAGTCCCCTCACTAGGACACTCGGTCTCTAGGACTCTCGGTCCCCTCACTAGGACACTCGGTCCCATCACTAGGACCGCCTGTTTAATAGACAGGAGAACACACTAGTGAGCACACACACAATTGTAAAGACAAAGTCAAAAGATTAAATGAAATGGAACATCTTTACAAGATATCAAAACAAGCCATCCCTTTGGCTAAAGTATGATAACACTTACCCATCACAGCTTGGAAAATCACACACTCTCAAAAGGAACTTTTGGCACATGCCATCGTGGCTCGCCTTTCTCTCACAGACCTCTCCGTAAATCTTCCCATAGTTTTGGCTAAAGATGCCATATGAACGGAAGAGGTGCACACGTACACAGAACTCACTCTCTCCGGTAACTGGTCACAGCCAGTTTTCAAAGGCACCTTGAACAAGCCCTCACGAATTCACCTACCCACAGAACGAACATTGACCTGCTTAAATAAGCATCTTCATATCACACTATCCCAGAAATTGATTTATCAGCTTTCTCAGGTCGTCGCTTCGGAATCTGTCTCCATGGGAAGTTAAATATGATGAGTCTCCAATTTCCAAGAAATGTCAATGAACATATCATCAGTCTTTATTTATTACATATATATACATACATATATATACATATATATATATATATATATATATATATATATATATATATATATATATATATATATATATATATATATATATATATATATATACTGGTATTCAAGAGTTTTGGTGTGACCAATGAATTGATGCAAATCATAAAATCAACAAAGAAAGAAATTAGTAATTATACCTACTATACATAAATAAAAAAAAAGAAATAATTCAATCAAATGCAATCATTAAAATACAGAAATAACACAATAGAAATGAAGTTAATAAAAAAAATGCTAAAAATGAGAAGAAGAGGAAGGACAGGAAGGAGAAGGACTGTAAACTGTGTTGGTTCTGAGAATATTGCCATGTTTATGCTTTATAGGCATAATATTGAATTCCCAACGCTCAGATAAGGCTTGCGAGTGTCCAATGGCTCTGATGTGCTGTGATGGCGCCTCCTAAAACATTTAGATGTTTGCACAGTTGAACAAAAAGTTTTTGGCAGTTGGAGTGCATGCGCCCGTACTTTTTGTAGAAATTTTGTCTCGGTTGCCATGGGAACATTTTGTTTATATTTTAAAGAAAACTGCAGATTAATTACTGCTTGAGTTATTGCTAGAAGGATGAATCGTCTTCTGTGACTTCTTTTTTCATCTTAAAATTAAAATGCCTGAGGGTGCGTTGGCGGCTTCATAACTCGCATTGAATATGTTTATACAGACTTTTTTTTCTAACAAAGTTGACTGTATGAACCATGAGGAGGAGGACCTGCCTAGCTTATGTGCAGACTTTTTCAGTGAACAGGAAATTGACCTGATTGCAGCCCTTCTGTTTAGTAAATATGGATGCCCAGCGGAGAAAAAGGAGTACAGAAGCAGCAAGAAAATAGAAAATAATATTCGTCAAATGATGGACTTTCTTTGTAAAAACCCAGCACCTAAGGATATTATGTTTCCTAGCAAAATGCTCTAAGTACCACCTATAACGATGGACCACATGGAAATAGCAGCAATGATAGAGCTCTTCAATCCGCTTCGGTCAGATGTTAGACTCTTATCTTCATCCAATATAAGACTTAATGAGCGTATGGAGAAGAGAGAGAGAGAGAGAGAGAGAGAGAGAGAGTGTGTGTGGCAGTGGGGGAATCTGGTAAAAAATCAGCAAAAGAAAGGAATGCCCGAAAGGAGGTTATCGATGCGCAGGAAGGTCTCTTCAATTAATTCAAATCAGCAGGCAAGAGGAACTTTGCGGAGGCTGTGAAGGAAATGCCCCTCAGTGTTTCTCTCTCCGGCCCCTGGCGATACTTTTCCGCATGGCGCCTCTGATGCCCTCTCCTCATCTGAAGAAATAAGTGACGAAGGCAAAGATAGGGTAGTAAATGGTTTCCAGACTCAACGCTGGCAGAAAAGGTAGCAAAAGAGACACCCGAGGAAGGAAATTGTTTTGCATATTCAACGAGGTAGACCAAGAAGTCGGAATAAAGAAAAGTATGGGGTGATGCAGCAAATACAGTTACGGCGTGGCATATGTGGCGGGACTACCTGTCGATTCACACATCTGGGCGAGTGATTCCTCGGGTACATACCAGATGGCTGGACCAGTGATCTGTCCTGACTCGCTTTTCTCCTCATAGTCTGTTTTTAACGTTCATTAAAACGAGATAGGTTCTAATCATAAGCCTTTAGGTTTTAATCTAGATCTTTTAACCTCATCTATGGAGTCTGTAGTGGGACATATAAGATCGAGGTGCTCTGTATGAAATAGGCAATAGACAAAGGTATGCAAGTAAAACTGAGACTGCACTACAGCAAATTAAAATGCCAGTTGATGCTTTTTGTGCGAAGAAAAGGTTGGCCAAACATGATGTATTTACTTTGAATTAAGTGCTTTGCTGAGGATATTATTTATGCTCTATTGAACAGCGGAAGGAAAAAGATCTTTTATTCGAATAGGAAATCATAAAATGTTACAGGATGGAACAATTTTGTTATAGATTCTGTAAAATATCAGGAGGAAAATATTTGTTTCAGCGCAGTTGAGGCTGCTGTAGAAGCGGTGCTCCACATGAGCAAATGGTCACACTAAGAAAGACTTTAAGAATGCCTTAAAAGTATTAAAAGGTATGAAGGACGTGATATTAAGACTCAAGATGGCCAAAGACAGGGAGAGTAAACGGCCATGACGAGCAATTAATAAAGTAAAAGTAAGAGAAAGGTGTTGAAACTGCCTGTTCAGATGAACGGCTTATCGGTGGAAAAGGAACTTAGTGTTGGAGTAAACATGACACGAAAAAAATGTCAGGAGAAGGTCGCCATCCTATGGATGGCCGTAGGCCACTTAATACCACCGATTTCCTTACGGTTTCTTTAAGTGACGTGAAAGAGACTTTGCATAGACTGTCATTAACTAGCGACCCGGGTAGATAACGTAACTGGAGAACATTTAAAATATGCTCATCCTACCCTGTGTTTTCACCTCCCATTTTTATATACTCTTGTATTTACTCAAAGTTACATGCCACAAATTTTGACGAACATCAAAATATGTACTCTGTTGAAATACCACCCATAGCTTTAGTATCCATATATCAAAACTATCCAAATTTATACAATTTTACAGAGATGGTCAGAAATATTTTGGAACAACGGATAACCAATTTGCTTGTAAAACCTCTCATAGCACAGATATGTCTTTATTTTTATATAAGCAAACTGTAGAGTT
>NC_087205.1:35711312-35738812 GCF_015104395.2 Macrobrachium nipponense
AAGAATTGACGAGAAAATTAACAATGTGAATCTGAGAGGGATCACTATGATTCAGTGGTAATCATTATTTCAACAGATCACTCCAGTCATAATTACTACTACACTTGGCATTCATTTTGAAAGCAGAAGCGCAGACCAGCATAAGCAATGCATAATTAGTCTTGATACTCACAAATAATAACCAGTAAATGTTGTCAGTCAATGCGCCATAGCATGGTCAAATCTAGCTAATTCCCATGTAGTACTTTGATCATCAAGTATAATTTTCCTAATTGATGGGGTTTAGACGTATTTGAATACCTGCATAGCAAGATTACAGGTAATCCAAGTTCTTTTTGATGATTTCTGATAGGAGTTCAAATGCATAAATCAGGTTATATAAATGTATGTAGTGTCATAAATTCAACATAGAACATTCACACTCATGCATATGTTGGTTAGCTATTTCTTATCCTATTATTATTATTATTATTATTATTATTATTATTATTATTATTATTATTATTATTATTATTATTATTATTATTATTCAGAAGATGAACCCTATTCATTTGGAACAAGCCTACAGGGGCCATTGACTTGAAATTCAAGCTTCCAAAAACTAAGGATGAAATCAAGTTAAAACCACCAGATAAGATAAAAGAGTGACAGATAATGTAAACTATCAAGAATGTTTTTACTATTTTCAATTAATGATCCATTTAAAACATCTCCAAACTAACGCCTATTTAACCAATGCATTTAAAAAAATCCTTTTAGCATAACCCTGATGTAAATAATGTAAAAGCGTTAAATGTTCCTAAATGGACTTATTCGCTTGAGTGTTAGTTTTCATTTGATAACAAAAAAAAGAACAAGAAAAAACATTAATTGTATAAAAGCCAGTTACCATTCCCTCTCCCAAGTAAGCCTCTAACCTTTCGTTTTCATTTAACAAAGTTTATAGTTTTTGGAATGTAAATGGTTTTATAAAAGAAGGAGTTGATAAAGAGAATTTTAATCAGTAACAACAATTATATAAATTGATTTTTTTAGAAAGTCAAAGATTTTATAAAAAAAAATGCAGGAATTGCTAAAATAAATCAATCAGTTAACTGACGAATAATACCTGATCCATAAGAGCCTTTAATATAATCTAGAAATTATTCTTTAAACATCAAGAATAAAATGAGGCAAACATTTTATAAAAAAAAAAAGGAATTGCTAAATCAATCAGACAACTAATGAATGGTACCTGATCTATTCAGGTACTTAATATAAATAAAAAATAAATTATACGAATAAAAAATTGAGCAAATCTAAATATTGTAAATCAGGTGTTTCTCGCTAACTGTTTCTGGGTTTCAGTCTCATGATCCTCTGTAAAAGAGTTTGAATTCCACAATAAACAGTTCACCCAAACGAGAACTTCTTTCCGCCTGAAGCAAAAATATAAAGCTGAAAATTTTCAGACATAACATGTTCGATTTGACCATTGTTTCCACACTTTGGACATCTTTCTTTATGTTCTCCCTAACTCAATAGCATTCATTCCTACGGGCTGCTCTATGAGCAATAGCCCCTGCTGGCATATGACCAGCTTAATCTCAAACAACAACAACAACAACAGCATTCATTCTTTTAATTGGTGAGTTCTCCATACATTTTAGGGGTGCGTCCATTCCTTTAGTCTTTTACTTTTACTTATTTAGTTTTTAGGATTATTTCTACTGTCTTCAGACTTATCTAGATTACAGCATCGATTTTTCCTTCTCATTAGTTTTGCGAAAAAGAATGGAAATAAGCAACCAACTGAGAATACAAATATGCTTTTTTCGTAATAAAAAAAAAAAGATATAAAGACCCTCACAATAAAATAATGGTGACAAACATTTCAGACTGTTTATCCGGAGTCTCCCGGACACCCATTTACTTCCGCAGGAGCGATTAGCCGACGGAAATTTCTCCTTCGTCAGTTAGTTACCAATCTGGCCTTGACAGCTTCGCAGCAGGTGCGAGGACGCTCTCTATTTTCATGAGTATATAGACAGAGATTTGAAGGGGTCTCTTCAACAGGGGTTGAGGAGACGAGGCTGATTGGCTGTGCGTCATCGATTGCAGTACGTAATTTCCTACACATGGATGGATATTTACACACACACGCACACGTGTGTGTGTATATATATATAGATATATATATATATATATATATCATATTATATATACTATATATATATATATCATCATCATCATCATCATCAGCCATTGTTAGTCCACTGCAGGACAAAGGTTTCAGACATGTCCTTCCACTACCGTCTGTTTGTGGTCTTTCTATGCCATTCTATACCCGCAAATTTTCTTCCTTCCCCATTTTCGTTTGCAATCTCTTGGGACCCATACTGTTATTCTTTTTGTCCATCTATTATCTGATATTCTCATTATATGTCCTGCCCACGACCATTTCTTTTCTTACTTGTTGTTAGAATATACTCTACTTTAGTTTGCTCTCGTATCCATGTTGCTCTTTTTCTGTCCCTGTGTTATTCCCATCATTATTCTCTCCATAGCTCTTTGAGTTGTAATTAGCTTATACTCTAAGGCCCAGATACACTGTCAATCATGATTGTGCAATCTAAGTGGTTGTGCAGGCATATCCTTTAGTGAGTAGGTGTGATTGACAGTTTGCGCAGATGATTGAGTAGTGTTTGCCCAATCATAGAAGTTACACAATTAGGACTGATAGTCTGTAGCGATTATTGCGCCAACAGCTCAGTCTTTTCTTTGGTACCATGAATTTTGGAGGGAGTTTATTCATCTCTATAGAGATTTTCCTGCTTTGTGGAAAATTAAAAGCGATGATTATAAGAACAGAGTTTTGAAAAGTGAATGCTATGTCAAATTAATAGAAAAAATGCGAGAAATAGACCCTAGTGCCACACGATCCACAGTGACCAAAAAAATTAAATTCTTTACGTTCGAACTATCGAAGGGAACTGAAAAAGGTACTCAACAGTATGAAGTCAGGTGCTGGTGAGATGCTATATACACGCCTTCATTATGGTATTTCGACGACCTTTCATTCCTTGGGGTTGGTGACCAGGAGGTCCAGCAACCTGGAGTGTCAAGTATGGATGATGGGGATGATGACAATGTGGAATCAATAGATAACATTGTAAGGATCCACCCATTATTTACATTAAAAAACAATAAACAAGTTATATATATATAGATATATATATATATATATATATATATATTATATATATGTGTGTGGTTTGGTGTGTGGTGTGTGTGTGTGTGTTTGAGTGTGTGTGTATGTGTGTGTATGCATATGTGTATATGTATGTGGTTGTAAATATATATATATATATATATATATATATATATATATATATATATATATATATACATATATATACATATATATATATATATATATATATATATGTATATATATATATATATATATATATATATATATATATATATGTATATATATATACACACACACATATCCCTCTAACCATTAACTTATCAACAATTACCTGAAGCAGTTCATGAGATAAACATGAACCATCAAAAAAGTTAATGTATATCTTGCTATATAGAAGTTTGCATCCCAAACGTCTACTCTTGTTAAGACAATGCCTATAGATACTATAATCAACTTAATGCATTATTTGTTAATCCGAGAGTCTTGCCAGGGAACAGATCCTTCATTATTAAAGTAATTACAAAATATCTCCCTATATATTTCGCAGATGAAGTTTCATTGTGTGCGCACGTTGGTGCCAGTGGAATAGGTTGGTTGCCATACCTCTCATTCGCTTCATTAACCTCCTTTCATTCTCATCTTCAATACTAAACCATCTAGATATGCTCGTGCATTTCGTTTCCTTAAGTAATTATGGAGAAAGCAACATGCCATAACTATTGTTGAATTGCTAGTGACACATTAATCGTTGACAAAAGAACTCTAAATCGAGCTGACATAATCCCAAAAAACAACATTTTCAACGGATGCTGCGTCTACCTCGTGATAATCTGTAATTATAGATAGCTTGGGATTTGGTTAAGTTACTGTGTGCAAAAGGCTTCATTAAGTTATCCAGTAAAGGAAATGCATCATCTGTAATGAAAACAAAAGGCATAGCGTCAGGGGAGCCGGGTAAAGTGGTTGGTTCAGGGATACTCAATTTCTTTTCTTTCATTTTCTTACCAAATTTTGTGTTAGCAAACACTCCACCAGCAGACACTCTACCATTGGCACCTACATCAACCATCATAAATTCATAGTGAGCGTTAACAACAGCCATAAGCACAATGCTAAATGTATGTTTATAGTTAAAATAATATGATCCAGATCCAATGGGTTTCTTGATTTGCACGTGTTTTCCATGATTGCCCCAATGCAATGGGGAAACTGCCGAAGTCTCCTTTCAAATGCTGTAGCTACTTCTAGCCATTCCCATTCCAATTTTGTCTTTTAGGGGATCTGAAAGAATAAGATTGATATACTCATAAATATCCATACATCATTTTCATCCTATCAATCATCATTATTGTGATCAATATTTTTAATAACTTTTAGTAAAATGTAAAGGCTATATTTTATTTTCTGGGTGCATTAGGCTATTTTGACCTGACTACTTCGCCTGACTGGAATTTTTAATTTTTATCATACTTCCTAGCCTGGCACGAGGTCGGTCCCTGCATGCACCCAGAAATTATATAGTAACCAATAGAAATCTTAATATATATCAATTTTTTATGAAGCATAAAGAAATAAAAATATTCATAGTAATCTCCCTTCATGTATTGCAGGACCCCTCCACATTAGGCAGTGAGTCACAGCAGGTAGATTCACACGTCCCAAAGAAATGACAGAAATTGGATATGCAGAATAACATATCTCAAGCAAAGTAACGACCCCATTGATATTTTGGCCAAGAGCTGGGCTCAAGAATTTAGGGAAATAAGTGCAGAACAGCAAATATATGCCAAGAAGGCTATTAATGATATTCTTTTTGAGGCAAAATTAGGTACATTGCATAGACACAGCGTTAAGATTAATGAAAATAATATTCAATGTAGGTCTTCCACGCCCATCTCTGTACTGTCTTCTGACAGAGGAGTATCCACATGTCCAGGTAATATAATAATCGGAAATATCACAGATACGACTGGAGTCCGTGTTTACACAACAATGTCAGACCTTTTGAACGATCCCCAGTACAGCTTGGAAAACTAAATACGGTTTGGCATATTGGCATTAGGATCCGCCACCCCCACCCCCACCCCCCTTTTTTTTTTGGTTTTGTTCCCAAGGGGAAATATATTTTCTTATGTATTTGGTGATGGTGTTAAAGAATTGTCATTTAGTAGTCTAACTATTATTAATTAATACTTTTGGTTATCTGCACCTTATTTAACCTACCTTAATATATTCCTTTAATACAGTGCAAATAGCACTACAGGTTTCCATGATGATGCCACCAAGGCTTTGTGGAGAGATAGCTGTGGTGAACATTAGTTCCTGAAATGTTTGTCCAGTAGCCAAGAATCTTAAAGTACTAGAAAGCCTTTCACATGCTGAAATGAATCCCATTAGTTGGTATGCATTTTTTGTATGAGGGGCGTAGTCATTCTAGCAAATCCATGAAAGTTTCTCTGTCCATGCGTAGATAATTTTCGTAATCTGCAGGGGCAAAGAGGAGCAACTCATGTAGAAGATTTTCATGCGTGAATTTACTTCTTTTTTTGAACAACTCTTTCACCCACATCTTTCTTTTCTTACTTCTACTTTCCTCCTCATCGTCTAAAGCCAGAATAATGCCTATACACGCTGCCTCTTTGCTCATCTTCACGCCACAAGCTTTAGAAGTCAACTAATGAATGCACAAACTTGATAGTAGTGTAGGGCTCAAACACTGTTTGCGCAATCTCGAAGATTGTACAATCATGATTGACAGTGTATCTGGGCCTTTATAAGGCTTTAGTAAGACTCCAAGTTTCTGATGCTAAAGTTAATACTGGTAGGACCGTCTGATAACACTTTTCTTTTTAGAGAGAGTGGCATCAAATCTCAAATTTTGTTTACCAAAAGATTTTACTTTTTCATAGTCTCATTTTGTACCAAAAGGTCTCCATCCTATGCTTATCCTATATTTAATTTCGGTCTCATGTCCTAGGGAAAACACTTACTGTCTGGCCGTAAGATACGTACGTATATTCATTAACATTCTCTAGAGGTTCGTCCATAACCATTATTTGTTGTCTCTCTGCATTTCCATTGAACATTATCTTAGTTTTACTCATATTCATTTTATTTTCAGTCCTACATTTCTGCTTTCTCTATTCAAATCTTCTATTATCTTTTGTAAATCCTCCCCTGATTCACTGATTAGAATTATGTCATCTGCAAATCTTAAGTTGTTAAGGTATTCCCCAGTAATATTAATTCCTACATTTTCCAATTCAAAATTCTTAAAAACTTCTTCAAGGCATGCTGTGAATAATTTAGGAGAGATGGGGTCTCCCTGGCTAACTCCTTTCTCAATTGCAAATTTCTCTGTCTTTATATAGTTTTACGATTGCTTGTACTTCCCTTACAGATATCTTCAATTGGTCTTACATAAGATTCGTCTATTTCTTGATTTTGAAGAGCTTTCATTTTCTGCTGAGGTTTTGACAGAATCAAAGCTTTCTTTATAATCTACGAATGCCATACATAGTGGTTTGTCTATACTACTGTTGATATATATATATATATATATATATATATATATATATATATATATATATATATAACACATATGAATTCAGCATGAATTGCAGTGGCTTTTGCCACTCAGTACAGCACCAGACCTTCCCCTCTCTCTCTTTCTGTAGTCTCCGATTCACAATTTCACAATTAAAAATAAATAAAAAAGGTATACCCTCTCCGTTTCATACAGAGATGCAAAATATAATATATATATATATATATATATATATATAATATATTAATAATATATATATATATACGTATATATATATATATATATATTATATATATAATATATATTTATATATATATATATATATATAATATATATATATATATATATTAATATATGTATATATATATATATATATATAAATATAATATATATATATATATATATAAATATATATACTATATATATATATATATTATGACTTCAGTATGAATTCTGTGGCTTTTGCCACTCAGTACAGCACCAGACCTCCCCTCTCTCTCTTTCTGTGAGTCTCCAATTCACAGTATACCCTCTCCGTTTTCTCTACCGCCTTTTTCCTGTATTTACAGAAAACGTCTCATCATGCCAAGGTCATAGAAGCAGGCAACGGAAGGAAAGCGGCCTCATCGCTCTTCCCCAGGCCCAAGCTAGGCCCTTACTTTTCAACAAGGTGCCTGCCTGGATATTGCCGGACGAAGTGACGAGGCCCCACTCCCATCGGCGCCCCAGGGAAGTGGGATCCTACGAGCATTCATATTAGTACAGGAGCAATAGGGTTCAACATGGAAAAAAAATGCAGAAAGCTGAATTTTTCACATAAGTTATCTGAAGCCTTACTAAGTTCAGTGGAATAAAGTTTACCTAAATTAACCTTGAGCTTGCTGAAAAATCCAAGATGGCGGCTGCAATGCGGCTAATTTTCGAAAATACTTCTTTAGCATTGTTTAGTACTTATTAAACAAGGAACCTTGGTGCGAAAAACTCATATTTAATGTGATTCCTTTTATTCAATGTAAAGTTTACATTTTCTGGCCTTTAAAATCAAAATAAAATGCAAATTTTCACATCACAAATATTGAAATAAACCGAGAAAAATACTTTTGTCGTTCATTATAGACACAAGACTCATTCTTAATGTGATTTCTCTAATTCAAGGTAAAGTTTACATGTTTTGGCCTTATAATCCAAATAAAATATAAATCTTCACATTATAAATATTGAATTAAGCAATTTTGTTATTTATCCATAGTAGACACATATCTCGTATTTAATGTGGTTGCTTCTATTCAAAGAGAACTTTACATGTTCCGAGATTTAAAATCCATATAAAATACAAGAGTTCACAAAAATATCTACTGGAATCAAGCAAGATAGTATGACCATACTCTATATAATGTGATTTCTTTTATTCAGTGTAACATGTACAAGTTCTTTGCCATTAATAACCAAATAAAAAAAATTCAAATCATAAAATATTGAATTAACCAAAAAAAATCAATATACCACCGTATTCACAGGTTTTTTCCATTAGATTTTATCATCCTCATCACCATCTGCAGGCCAGGAATTTGTACATGTTTGACCTATGCATGATGAACACATGGTTGTGCAAAACATTCCTGCTTTACGGCACTTACACCTCTTCGCACACCCTCCCTTACATCCACAGGATATAATAAGCAGCACTTGCTCTGGGGCTACAGGCCTATCGGTGAAGACGGGAGTCAGCACGTTACCTTTGTAGTACCAACCCCAATTTGTAGGATCTAGCTTTCCAGGATTTCCCAGCCACTCTTGTATTGTAAAGTAAATCCTATATGAATGGTACTTAGCTGCTGCAGAGGTTGGGGGGAGGCTCTCTAGCTTAAAATTGCTGCTCATTTTGCTCACCTTCTGTGTGTGCAATATGTACCGAGACTTGTCAAGAGATGTTGATTTATTACACTTGTAGAGATTTAGTAAAAAATTTTCCCCAACCCTAACAATCTCATCATGACTTGAATCACACTTTTTAAATTTATCAAACATGTCACACTGGCTGTGGTTCTCTAAAACTGTAAGTGCTCTTTTCTTTCCAACGCTAAAAAGGGCAGACACCGTATCACATCCGGTGATTGCATAGGCTAGAAGAATGTGTCGACGGGACTGATGGTGCATTACCTCTTGCATACCACTGATCTTATAGACATTATTACATGAGTACATCATATATACATTCTTATGTGTTACTTTGTCCATGAGCATTACCAGTAAATCAGTGTCAGTGCCTACTAGTACCACTGGGCAATCAGTGTGGACCTCTGCATAACTAGTGGTTGTGCTGGTCAGTATGTAATCAGCATCTGCCTCTGCCTGTAGACATTTAACTCTTTTACTTGAGAGCTGAACTTTAACCTCTTCTATTAGCTGTGACTTGTTTGTTCTATTGGCCAAGAATGAACGTTGATTAGTAGTGACTGGATGTTCAAGATCAACAATTATATCTGCCGAGACTGTGTGAAAAAGACTACGCCGGTTCTGCTCTGCAAATTTTGTTGATGTAGCATAATACCCATCAAAACATACTGTGCATTTACCAAAGGTGTTTAGTACGTATGATACATATGTGCTACAAACATCACCATATGTGCAACCATCCACATCTGTTGGCCAAGGAACACTTTGCAGTAGATGTCCACCATCGACAATGTAATATGGATTTTGAAGGTCATCACTTGAGATGGGCACAACTGAAGCTTTTATGAGACTTGCGAGATTACTTTTAGTATTCTTGCGCATCATCTCTTTATCAAATAATGCAGGAGGCTGTTTACTAAACTCATGCTGAAGGTAGACTTCCATTTCAGATTGCTTTTCTATAACACATGTGACACGCATGAATAATAGTGTGGAATCTACCTCTACCACTTTGCCACGGACTGTCACTCCTATTGATGTAACTTGATCATTTCTTTTGAGTTTAACATCTGCAAAATTCTTACCTGTCACACTTTCAGCTGATTTCCTTCCCATCTCAAAGGCACACTCAGCATTGGCAGATGTTGGTGCCACGATACCAGTTGCGAGCGAGATAAGATTTTGACTGTGCTCACCTGTGTATGAGAATGGCGAGTGGTCATCAAACCAATTTCGAAAAAGGATATAGTGTTTCCTGTCACGTTCAGTCATGGAGGCTCTCATGTCAGTGTGTTGATCACTTGTCTGAGAATAAATTCCACAAAAATCTTTCAACTACCTCACATATTGGAATAGTCTTTGGCAGGACATGAATCATCCTTGCCTGAGTGCTGCTTGTGATGCCTTACGGCCATGCTTCAAACCTCCACGAGTCTTCAACATCCGCATTAAAAACTTGTTCTATGGTCTGGTCAGTAAAATTTCCCCAGGAACAAGAATCGGTCACTCCGGCGTATTGTCCAGTATACAGATTCTGTATATGTAACATACTGATCCTTGTCCATGATGGTGGGGGGCTCTTTCATCTGTGTGTGGTAGAGACGGGCAGACTTTGCATATGCTAGGTGTCCACCAGAATGGAAGATGGGGACCATTGCGCAATTTGACCAACCAAAATAGATGCATTTCCCAATTACCAGTACGCTCAGCGCGTAGAAACAAGAGCATTAGACGTATCATCTTGACATATTCAATCCACAGTTTTCCTGTTCTTGAGTTTGTAGTCAGGTTATGTTCTAGTCATCTAATACATTTGTTAGATGCCCACAGAGGAGTCCTGTGAAAGAGTCCCAACCTCATAATTCCCATCAAGCAGCTTTTCATGGACAACTCTAAGATGATCCAAGTTGAGTGTGTTACAAGATGTTGATGTATGAAGCATCTTCCCAAAACGAAGAAGGAACTGCAGCATGTGTGCCTCGGAGGGCACGAGCATAAGATGCCCAGTCAGCATGTGCTTCACTGTGTTGATTCCATAGACAGTCTCCCATAGATCAGAACAGCCCACTCCCTGCCATTATATGTGTCCAATTGCACCCATATATGACCCATAAAAGATGGAAGCCACCTAATCTCACTATAACTTTGGTAAGGTCTGGAGATGCTTGTACTATTTCAACTGCTTTCTGGTATAGTGGCTGATCAAATGTGACAGGGATAATACCCAGCCTGTACTTTTCCGACACATCCTGGGCATAGCAGAGGGCAGAGTAAAGGGTGTCTGGATGATTTGGACTGTTATTAATGAATGGCAGAATGTCTATTCTGCTTACATCATAGTGGATTTGCTTCATGAGAGTTTGATTGAAACCACTCTATAATGGGCACCGTGCAGTCTGTGTTACATGGAAGCTGGCCAGCCAGATATTGTCTAAGGTTATACCTAATCTCAAGAAGGAATGGTTGGTACTGAAAGGTTCTAGTGGTTTGATTAATACATTTCTGAGACCTGGTACTTGTGGTTTTTTGTATTTTTTGGTGGGCAATTGTGCAAATCTACCAGCATCTACAACGGACTGAACTTGTGTTGAACGAGGCAAGTTTTCTTCCACAATCTCTCCAGCTGGCGTTACACCTGCGATGCCTCCCAAAACATGCCATGTTCCAAGTCCAGTCAGTGTATGAGTGTCAATGTCTGCATTGTCAAATACAAAATTCACAAATTTGTCAACCCATTCATACATTTTCTCTCCTGTAGAGGCACTGTAGAGGCGTAATACTTCTCGGTAATCATCTACAAATGCTAGACTGCTAAGTAAATCAACTAATTCACGAGACTCGAATTTAGCATTACAGTACACTGATACTCCTAAGAGAACTGGAGAGAGAAATTATCTGGGGCGTGCAGCTGATGTTATACTGTGTGATATTGCAATCCTACGGCGTCTGTCCTTGATGAGATGACTAAGTAACCTTAATAGAAGTTGAGAAACACGTTCTTCCATCTTCTCATGGTTGCTCATCTCCAAAAATTTTGGATACTGGGATTTATCATATATGGTTGTCCTTATTTCATCTTCTATGAGAACTCCAGCCATGTCGACAATTTCTTCAGGTGTTAGTCCAGTATTACTGTAATGTTGTCTCAGTATATTATTGCTCTCATTCAGAAATGTATAAATTGTCTCTTTACCTTGCTCGCACGTAATAATCATTTCATCTTTATACCTATATTGTAGTTTAGACTTTAGTTGTCTCGCAGTGTACACTTCACCATCTCCAGAACAATCCTTCAAAATTCCCTCTAATTCTGTCAAAGTGTATTGGTGGTCATCATTGTTATCTAAGAGCTCACAAAATTTGTAAAATCCTACATTTTTCTCTTCATCAACTGACCCTATAGGCCTTTTTGTGGGATTTTGCACAGATTCTCTACCCTTGTGAAAACTTACTTGACAGTCAAGGTGATATTTTACCTCAGCAGCAACTGTATCTCCAATGTTTTGAATGCGCACATGTACTTCATTGCCCCATTTATCAGAGCGTTCTATGCATTTCTCTTGTAATGAGTGGATAAAGTCTTTAGTTCTCGATTCATGTATTTTATCACGTCTCTTAAGAGGTTGTTTGCTTATCATAGAATAGTCAATACACTTTCCACAGTACACACACTGGTTTCGTAGGTCGAAATCGTCTGTCTGAGACCTGCGATTGTGTCCCTTGTCTCTGATCTTTTAATTTAACAAAGAGTTTATCTGATTCGTCACTCTCTTTCCTTTTTTCTTTGACATTTTTTAGGCAAGAGATAATTCTGTCTACATCTCTTGTGTATAGGAATTGGTAGTGCTCTGTTTACTAACAACAGGTCTAACCCATCCTTTATTTCACTGCTGATTGCTAAGACTTTGTCCAATCCCTATTGACCCATTGCACCCTGATCCATGTCAATGGCTTCATTGCAGAAAACACACATCGGCATCTTTCTTCCATCACTCATACCTTGAAACAAAGAAAAGTTTCTGATGTCAAACTAAATCACTGGTTCTTAATTCGTAGTTTAAAAATAATTCTCATTCGCAGATTACAAATAATTTGGAAAACAATGCCTTTGGTGCCGAGAGATTGGATATTTAGAGCACAATAAGTAAGTCTGAATACAATTAATCTTTACCTAATGTAGTTATTATATATATAATATATATATTAATATATATATATATATATATATTATATATATATATATATATATATGTTATAAAATACAAAGGTGAGATATTTTGAGAGATTTTGAGATGATACCAGATGAATATAAAGTACCTGAACAGCCTTGTCTGATGAAATGTGTGTATCACGAGCCCCTGTGTGGTAAGCTAAGTGTCTGGGAACGACTCACCAGTGAGATACGGGAAGTAGCTTATACAGGTCCAGGACGAGTTCACTTTTCCTCACCACCCCCCTTGCAATGGGTATCACAGTGTATTAGGGAAAGGGAGGGGGTAATATGGTATATGTAGGAGAATTGAAAAACAGGAGTTAGTTAACGACTACAAATCTTATTTTGAATTGCATAAAATCTCACACCACGTTATTTTGAGGAAATAAAGATTTTTTTTATATTAAAGTATGACTAAATGGGTAACATATCAAATAAATGACATGAAAAATGTTCTTTCCACTGCTTAAAACCTAATTCGTAAAACTTTTTCCCCCATTTTTAGCGTTATTAGTTCAAAAAGTGGGTTCCGTACTAATGGCAGCCATCTTGCACGCCATTTTGAATTACTCAGCAAGCTCAGGGTTAACTTTGGTAAACTTTATGTCATTCAACCGAGGAAGAATTGTAGTACCATCAGTAAAAAAATCAGCTTTCTGCATTTTTTTTCCAAGTTGGCATGTTTTAGGACCTAATGCTCCTGTACTATATGGTAAGCACAGGATTATAGCGGCAGCCCTAGTATCGTGCTTTATTTTTCACTGTTATTTTCCTGGGTCTAGGCTTGTATGATCGTCCATTGTTACCCTTGTCCATCCCACACAGCTGTGCTCCCCTATTCTAAAAGATACTACGATTTAAGAACTGTGGTTCCCTTGAAAGTGGTGTAACACCATGCATATTGTAGGAATGACCTCCTGATATTAGCAATTGCTAGGAGAATTTACTGAAGGAGATAACGTAGTTTGAGGTTGTGTTCACATCCTCCCCACCGCCCCGCCCCCCAACCCCTCCTCAGTACAGTAACGTTTTGAGTAGTAATCTATTTGTTTCTTTCCCTCTGAGGATGTTCTGGGAACTGAAGATTTCACTTAACACACATGTTTATAGGACGCATTGTGTTGCAGGTATCCCTGCTGCATCCCCACCTGGTGTGTGAGGTGGACCTCCTCTTCCTTGTAAGAGATCGGGCTTATATTTCGTGCTGCAAATCTCTACATGTGTCCCCGAACACGTGTTCCAGTGCTCCAAGCAACAGTTTCAAGTACTAGATCGGCCCTGGAGGGTCATCAGCGTCCTTGCTGGCGCCTTAAATTAGCAGATTAACTAGAAGTGTAAATACAACCCCCTGTAAATTTAACCCTTAGAGTTTTCTTTACAATTTTCCCTTGAATTTTTAAAATGGCCCTCAGCCGACCATTTTCTACTTACAAATGGAGTCTGAAGGGGGTCATAGTGTAGTCAGAGCAATTGTTAACCAAGAGAAAACCCCTTCAAATCTCAGATTTGTATATATATATATATATATATATATTGTGACGAAGTGCCAAGTATCGGGTTACTACACTTACCATTCATTAATTGTTATCTCACAACAGCCAGACACCTGATCCCTCATCACAGGTACTAAACGACTGAATACTCTAAAAGCAACAGTGATCCCTTAAACAACTTACCAGTATTGCAGAAAATCAGACTAAGTTCATCAAAACAGGTGTGAGGTAATCTTGTAAGTAATTAAATTAATGAAAGGGCATCACTCCATCACAACTTTAAAAGTCTAAGTATTTCCCTGATTTCAGAATTCTAAGTACTTCCCTGGTTCTAAGTCACTTCAAGTTAATTGAAGGAAAACAGATCAATTACCAGTCCATGTTTCTACCTAACATCAATATAATCATAATTAAATACTGGTGTAAAATGTAGAAAACACATAAAAATTTTAATTCAAAAATTTATTATTAAACTCAAAATTTATAAGTGAAATTCACAATATCAGGGAAAATTACTGTCACTTGAAAACAAAGTAAAGTTCAATTAATTCTTGAATTAAATTACGTGAGATTAAATCAAAATTAGTTTATCACAAAATTCAAGAAAATTAATTCAATCAAAATCCAAGAGTGTTAGGCAATAATTGAAATTTGGAAATTAAATTCACAAGTGCTAAACAACAATAAAACTTGAAAAGAATTCTAGGTAAATGCAAATTAATTCACAAGTGTTAAATTCAATAAAATGTGCAACGATTAAGTAATGAAAATAACTAAGTTAACTAAATTGTGAATGCAAATAAAAACACAGAAAAATGTGGAAAATACCAAATTTGCAAAAAGTATTAATCACACAGAATATAAAATAAAAACACACACTTCAATAAGAAAATGAATAAATGCACAAAACCTAAAAATCATTTCAAATGAAACAAACACAAAACACAAAAATTTGTAATGTGTAAAAATGTAAATAGTTTCTCTCAAACCATTATACTAATAGTTATTAGTTCTCTAAACCATCGTAACCAATAGTTATTAGTTTTTGCCAAACCACCGACTATTAGTTATTAATTGCAACTAATAAAAATATAACACACTTTACCTTGGTATACCAACTTCTTTCTTCAAAAAAATTTACCAATTCACAAAAATAGGCGCTGTTACACACAATGTTTGTTCAGATTTCACAAAAAGCACTAAATAACACTAAATAAACTCTAAGAAATATCAAATCTGAAATCTAAATGTTACAAGTGATCATTTTACGTTACATTAATATCAATTATGGCGAGGCAGAGAGAGAGAGAGAGAGAGAGAGAGAGAGAGAGAGAGATGTCTGAACGGAACACGGTTTTAAGATGCAATGAAATTCTCTTAGTTTCGGAAGCTGGACAGTGGAGATGACACAAAACGTTTTGGGCAATAATTCTTTCTAGAAGCTTTGAATGTGATGCAACTTTACAAAGAAACTGTGAAATCTGCATGTGGCATTCAGCAACGAAATACATGTACGAAACGAGTATACATTCATGTAAGTACCAGCTCAATAAAGACACGTACCCGATCAAGACAGAAATCGAGCAAAAGTCCCTATCATACGTGATGACAGAATTCCCAAAACACAGCGAAGACCTCGATGTCTCTAATCAAACGTGTTGACTTAATAGGGAAACAATCCTAGTTTCAAACGGACAAAGATATTCTCTCTCTCTTTTCATACTACGTTATATATTCTTTTACATTATGTTATGCGAAATCTGAACACACATTTTAAACATTCTATCACTAAGCTATCTAGGAATCTGAAAAAATTTTGCCAAAATCTATACATAATATTTAATAGTCTAAGAGGGGATATATGCGTTTTGAAAGTAGCAATATAATAATAATATATATTAAATATATATATATATAATAATTAATATATATAATATATTATATATTATATATATATATAAAAGGAATATATATTATAAATATATATAAAAGGAATCTGATAGATTTTAAAGCAATTAGTAATATATATATATATATATATATATATATATATATATATATATATAGATATATATATATATATATATATATATATATATATATATAACGTATGGATAAAAACTAAAAACTCACTCATAGATTATGTAAAAGCTTCTAGAACACATTGAAATAAATCAATTTGTGCAACCCAAAAAGACTGAGAATGATTTTTTTGTCAAAAATATATTTTTTTTCAGCTTCTCCCATACGTCTTCTTTGAAACTGGTCATCGGAATTCATGCCTCGTTTTGGTTTAAATCATCATAGGATATTCAATTGCCAAGTGATATATTACAAACTTAATATTTGGAGAGTTTTTTTTTATCATGGAATAATACAGATTATAGATGTGACTACGTTTGCGTTAATTGGATTTTTCCTAGATGGTGACCCCGAATGGTTTTCGGGGGTCGTTATCTACGGCTAATATTTCTTGGGGGACTTTATGATACTTACGGTCTTTTCTGTTTTTACGGTAACTCCCAACCGGCTTGTACCAAACAATCAATAAGCTGAGTTTGTCTCTTTAAGAAAGTCAGTATCTAAGTTAGATGAAGATATATTCTATAACGAGATATATTCCATTATAACTCAAGGTACGCCAAGAGCATGATAATTCACGTAAACTTCAATAAGTGAATTAAAGCAATATAATTTTTTAAAAGAAATAGATAGCTTTATTACCACAGGAACATCAAGAGAATATGTCACATAAATTTTCTGGATAAACTGAGATCACACACATAATCTCTTAGTTTATTTCGCATAAGTGAAACAAAACTGTATCGAAAAGTAAACTTACGCACAAAGATCATCCCCTAACATGCAGAGCAATACATAATTCACACTGAAACTATTAAAGTGGTAAGCAAGCGAGTTATGGGTTTTCTTTTTGGACAGATATGTAAAGTAATGACCCCAGAAAAGCAATTTCTGCTCATATATCTCGCCCGACAAGGCCTTAACTCATACATGTATGAATATTAATAACCCCCTCGTGGCAAGGAACATTCTCTCTCTCTCTCTCTCTCTCTCTCGCGCGCGCAATTCCACTGCTTATTTCAATGGCTTCTCTCAATATGTTACATAGACATGTAATGTAATTCGTGTGGAGTGGCATAGCCGGTATATACAACACGTATAGAGCGGCAGCCCGGACCGTTGAGATACAACGAACGAGATACCGACTGTAACCCCTACCGGTATTTAGGAGTAGACTTGTAAACTGTGAAACTGACCGTCTGCCGAAAATATATGGATGGCTTACTTAACAAGCACCACTAATTGAAAAATATTAACATTCGTCTTTATCATAGAGCAAAATAATTGTTGTTTGCTTTCAACATAAGATAACAATAAGCTTTAGAAAAAAATAACTTTTCGTGCCAACTTTTGCCCCACAGGGTAAGTTGGCACACATTATGGGGTAAGTTGGCACATTGATGATTAAAATAAAATTACTACATTGCATTTAAATCAAATAGCAAAAATACTCCTGAATTTGTAAAATACAAAATATAAGGCATTAGTATTACTTCAGATCATCATCTAGTTGTAATTGTGGCAGGTGTGAGATAAATCCTCGTCATAGTCTTCATGCTCCCACATGTTACATGCCCTGCACTGGACCTACACTTCTCCTGGCTTACTAAACACAGGCTCTCTTCAGCTGAGCTTTCTTCTGAATCAACAGGAGCCGTTCTTAAAGTCTGTATCACGCTGATGACTGATCCGAAGCCCATGTGTCTCTCAGTCTGTTACATAACCACCCGTAAAATAAAAATCTTGAAGTAGTCTGTAATTCAAAGTTGAAATTCCAACAATCCTAAACCAATTGAAAATATCAGAATAACTGACAGCTAGAGTTAAAGCCGAGAAAACCTTACCAGGAATGTCACAGATGGGCATACTTGATCCTGGATTACCAGTCATCCACGAATCACATGCCCTTTTAACACATTTCTTCAGATGTGTATAAACACTAAAATCCAGGGGCTGCAACTTGTGAGAACAATGTGGAGGAAATGATACGACACTAATCTCATTATCCTTCCAAAATTCCAGAAACATAACGTAAATTATATAAATAAATAGGCTTACTATCGTTATCAAATAACGTGTACCAACTTGCCCCATTTATTTTGAGCCAACTTGCCCCATCCCTACCATTTGTACAAAAACGCTTACCAGTCCACACCAAGAAGCCTGAATTAATCATTTTAACGGTATAGTATCTTTAAACATAAGGAAAACTATGCTATAATTGAAAAAATAATCTTTATGAATGTAGATGTTATAGCAAATAACAGACATGATTAAAAATATTTACTCACTATCATCAAAATAGAAAATTGTCTCATAAATTTGAGCTCCTACCTTCTATCTCTATAGAATTTTGCTGGTAATTGAGGAACCACGTGGCAATTACACAGTATATGTATTAGAGTCATCAATTGGTAAACTTTAAAGTCATTTTGAATATGCCAACTTACCCCTGTAGCCAACTAGCCCCGGGCTCCCCTACTATAATTGAAGTCAGTTGTTTGCTTGACAAAACAATAATATGACTGAATTATTATGGCCTACGATGATTGTTATTATAAGAAACAAATAAATAATTTTTCTGTTAGATCAGCCATTGTTTACCCGGGGTTCCGCGGAACCTTAGGGTTCCGTGAACGATCGCCAGGTGCTCCGTAAGAATTCATGTTTTTATTTAATTATTTGTTATTTATAAGTATATATTTTCGTTAAACATGGCGTGAGAATCGTAGTCCATATTTATTTGTTTTATCGTAACATATCGTGCGAGATTTTTCCCCTCTGTTTTACTAAAGGTAATTAATACAAATGCTTACATATATATATATATATATATATATATATATAGTATATATATATATATATATATATATATCTATATAATATATTATATATATATATATATATATATATATATATATATATATATATATATATATATATATATATATATATAATATATTGTCAATGGTAGAATGAACTACCAAAACGTTAAGGAGATAAATGAACTTAGCATCGTTTTGTTTTATCTAATTTACCCTTGCTACGGATAGAACTCGTCCGTGAGATTGAAAAATTGAAGTATAATCTCAATATGGCTTCCAGGCAGCCATTCTTTTTAAAGAAGTTTCTTTGAAAGAGGGTTGTCTTCGAGAAGATATTATTATTATTATTATTATTATTATTATTATTATTACTATGTATTTAAGTAGAAGACCCTCTTTCAAGCATGTTTTATTGAAGGAGATTACTGCTTCAGCTGCACTTATTTTATAGAAATTCTTTTCTATTTTTCTTATTGCGGCTTTTTCAGAACTATTTAGGATGCCGAGTAACGCGCCTATTTGATACATATAAAAAGTCAAGATATACGAATTTTACGAAATTTATATATATTGAAATCTGGTATATACAATATCCGTAGAGTAATACAAATCTAAGTGAATATTTTATTCCGGCGTTTCTTCCTGATTCGACCAGATATTTACAAGGCAGTGGCTTTGAGTAGACTGATGATATTTTTCGGTGCTACCCTAATTTATAGTCGGGAGGTCAGCAGGGGTTATCCGCGAGCTGAGTTTAGCTGAAGCAGCAATCTCCTTCAATAGAACATATTATTATTATTATTATTAAAGAAGGAGACCCTAACTTACACACTTTTTATTAAAATAACAGCTTCATATGCGTAATATCAGCCAGAAGAGCTTGGCCGCCTGCGACAGTGTTGCCTGAACGAGAGAAGGCTAAATGACTGTCAGCTTAATTAAAAATATTAGTCTTAAAACCTCTGATATACTGTTTACCTCCGTAGGAATTACTCGGGCTCTTTGCAGGGTGCCTTCGGCCCCTAGCTGCAAACATTTTCGCTCCTTTTACTATACCCCCTTTCTTATTCCCTTACTTTTCACCCTCTCCTAACAATTGACTCTTAGGGCAACTGGGAGGTTTACCTCCTGTTACGCCTTTCAAACCTTTTACTGTCAATTTCTGTTTCATCGCTGAATGGCCTAAATTCTATATTCACTTCAGTATACTGCGGCTGCTTTTTATAACAGCTCTCCTGTCAACCATAGTTGGAAACATAGCCATCTCATAAACTGAAACGGCTCGAAGTAATTTTTAACAACAAATATACAGCCACTAGCAAATGACTGGTCGAGGGAGCTGTTAGAAAAAGAGGCCGTTGTACAACATCTTTGACCTCATCTTCAGCGCGTAGCTGGTATAGTATAAGGTTTTCTGAGGTTAAATAAAGATTTTTTTTCTGGTAGCTTTATTTTCTCGGAGTTACAAGAGTACTTGAATTATAAAAGTTTCAAAAGTGAATTAATTACAAGTTAAAAAATTTACTGATTACAAGATTTACAAATGTGAATGAATTACATATGAGTTACAGAAGTGAATGAATTGCAAGTTACAGCAGTAATTGAATTACAAAGTAATTACAAAATTGAATGCATTACATAGGAATTACAAAAGTGAATGAATTACAAAGGAGTTACAAAAGCTACAAAAGTGAATGAATGACACAGGAGTTACAGAAGTGCAAGAAATAAAGAACAAAAGCACAGAGAGATATATTATATAGCAGTCGGGTGGGTCACAGCGGTTGGAATGGTGGCTGAATTCTGACAGGCCGTGTATTGGTGCTGGTGCGTCAAGTTGCGGGGGCGTCGTGATTCTCTTGGTCTCGTCGATGAGGTTGGATGGGGGAGGGGGGGATTTTGTGTGGGAGGCGGGGGAACCTCCCGTTGGCTGGGTGGGGGGACACCAGCCAACATCCATCCTCCAGCCAATCCCATCGACAAGGCCAAGAAAATCGCGACGCCTCCGGAACAGGGCGCAACAGCCTCAAGGCGCGGTCTGTCAGAATCCAGCAGAATTCGGGGCACCAGTCCACCCGCTAACTGTAACCCACCCGTCTGCTATCAACTCAGGGGCGAGTCCATTTCCTGAGGCCGATCTCCTTCCCGTCGTAGAATTCCTTCGCTCCGTCGACTCGATGCTAATCCTCTGTGGGCGATCGTGATCCTAATCCTCTGTGGGCGATCCTGGTCCCCTGTGGGAGATCCTAATCCTCTGTGGTCGATTCTATTCCTTTGTGAGACTCCTCAAAACCAAATTTTGGAGATCGACGAGAACTTCTTCCGCTGTAGATCTGGGACATCTGCTGAGCACAGCACGTACATGGTTCTTATCGTGATGCATGAAGTTGAGGAGGACTTTGTTCTTATACTTGACGAAGGTGAGGCCCTTTTCGTCTTTCAGGAGGAGCTCCTGAAATGCTGCAGGTAAACCATGAGCTATGCAAGCAGCTCGCAATGCGTTTGCAGGGTCAGGGACTGGATGAGGACCTCCTGCTGCTGTCCTCTTGGCCCAGGTTTTGTCCCGTTCTTTTCGAGATCCTTTTTTTCATGATCAGTTCATTATTTTCCTCTTATTGATTTTTGTGACTGTCATCATTCTCTTGATCTACTTCTCCGTTTTCCTCCTGAGAATATCCTCTATTGTCCGCGAATTCCGCCTCCTCTTCATGAACTTTATTCGAATCGTTTTCTTCTTCCTTCTCCTGTTCCAGCGTCTGCTCCTCCTTAGGTCTTTCTTCTGCCTCCTTAAGTCGCTCCTGTACCTGTTTCAAGGTACTCTAAAATTCTCTCATCTCTTCTTTTGTGTCACTTTTCAGCTCTTCTGAAAGTTTCTCCACCTCATTCTCTTCCAATTCCTTTTCTGCCAATCTGTCTTTGAGATTTTGGTTCTCGCCTGCTAACTCAGCGATCCATTTTTTCAGTACTTGAATTTCTTCAGCCAGAACCTGATTCTTTTCTCTCTCTTTTTCCATATTTCGGACCACTGAGCTAATTTCCAAGTCCTTTTCGACGAAGTATCTTTCAGTTTTTTCCTTTCACCAGCTAGTTGAGCGATCCAACTTTTCATCACTGAACTTCTTCAGCCAGGATTTCATTCTTCCTCCTTTCAAACGTTCAGCATTTCATCGACGTGACAATTTGAGTTTCCTTCTGAGCCAAATCCCGTTCGAGGTTATTATTTTGATCTTCAAGCATTTCCACTTTCCTTTCCAAATCTATATTATTTCTGGCCTCCTTTTCCAGATTGTTCAGAAGATCGTAATTTGTGGCTCGAAGAACATTTACTTCTTGTAGCAAATGTGTCGATTTTCTTCGCGTTCTGATGCCAGCTGCTTCAATCTCTTTCTTTCTGCCTCGTGATCCTTTACCTTTTCTTCGAGAAAACTGCAGATACCTCGTATCTTTGACTTGATTCTGCAGTTCTTGAATTACTTCTGCGTTCCTTGCAATTCTGTGCCGTTGCGGTTGAGTTCTTCCTTCAGCTCATCTACCTCCTTATTTATCTGGATTATCACCTCGTGACAGTCGTTGGTTTCCTTGCTGAGGAAAAGATTACGAGAAACAAGCTCTTCATTTGTGTTCTCAGCTTCCTCAGCTTCGCCTGATCTTCCTCACGAGCTTTGATAAGCTCTTCAGCGCGAGATTTCTCTTCCGCCAAACTCCTTCGCCAAGTCTGCATATATTCTAGAAATTCCTCCGTGCAACTCCTTTCTTCATTTTCATCCAAGAGTCTGATGTTCCATTAAGTAGGCAGCCTCAAGCTCCTTCAGCAATATTCCCTGTTCTTTAGAGAAAGCAGATATTTCTGCGACGTATTTTCCATATACAAATGCAAGCAATCCTCCGAGAAAGGAAAGCTACCAAAGCATTTACCAATAGTAAATCCGGAGATTTCCGAATCCCAAATATAAAGAATCCACTAATCCGAGAAGGATTAGAGCCAATAAGTTTGTTAACAAAGGGTTTGTTTTACACCCAATGCGGTCTTAACAAAAGTCGTGTTATTCATTGCTGAAAACATGATTGCTGTACTTTCTATCTGTTCAACAGCTTAGAAAAGAAAAAGGCCACTGAGCTTCGGAAATTCCAGAGGAGATCTTCTTTGCTTCGGGTCATTCCTCTAGGGAGTTTCGAAAGGAGTCCGCGACTCTGAAGGAATGGAGTAACCGACTCCTGAAGACTTTCAAGTCTTCAGGAGTCGTGTCAATGGAGAGGACTGTAAAGATATAATAAATAAATGACTTTATCGCGAAAGTGACTACAGTAGTTGGGAATTTGTTTAGATCAACATACCTGAAAATAACGCAAATAGATTTTTAATGATGAATGCAGAAAAAAACAGTAATAACACTATGTTTTGTTGAGGGAAGCGTGGAATTGTGTTGTGTGAGTGTGTGTGTGTGTGCGTATGGTATGTGTTTGTAGCGTGTGTATATACTGTTTATTTATAGCTTACACAGCAGCGCACATACACAGCAGCACACACACACACACACACACACACACACACACATATATATATATATATATATATATATATATATATATATATATATATATATATATATATATGTGTGTGTGTGTGTGTGTGTGTGTGTGTGTGTGGCTGTGTTTGTGAATGAGGGCTATCGTATTTTTCAGTTTTTTGCTTTTGGGAGCATGTTTGAATACTTATTTTCCATAATGTCTTTACGTATAGTTCATGTTATGTTATATGGCATATATATATATATATATATATATATATATATATATATATATATATATATATATATATATATACATATATAACTTTAACATAGAATTATATGTAAAGACATTATGCAAATAAGTGTTTAACATGCTGCAAAAAACAGGAAAAAATGTGCCTAGCCTTCTGTTTGAGTCGCGGCCCATGAAACTTTAACCACGACCCGGTGGCATATTTCCCAAGTCTGGAAGAGTATAGGGTAGGGATAGGGATAGGACCAATCAAAGTGCGGTGGAGCTGATCCAGACGTCACAAGCCACGCCTTTTAGCTCCCTCCTCAGTCCCATATCCATTACTGCCACCAGTCACGATGCCGAAGAAATTCTTCTCAATTTCACCGTTTACGGCTCGTATGACATATACAGTTTAGTCAGCTATATCTAAACATATACAACACTAATTTAACAACAGTATATTGTTCAATTGAGATACACTGTGAAAGATATGCTTTATGACTCCTCCCTCCTGGTAAATGATATTTTTACATCGCGAATGTCTCAAATTATAGACGTGAAAATGCATGTTTAAAGCCATTTACAATGAGTTACGATAAATCACGGGATGAATAAAACAATATACAAGATGGTAAAAATGACGGTATCTGACCTGTCTGTAGGGGAAAATAGAGAGAGGGAGTAGAGCTTATACTAAGGATGTCTATGGACATATGCAGTTTCGTGGTAATGCACATTACCGTGCATTGTATAAAAGCAATATACTGGTCATTACTGGGCAATGAACAGGAATCAGACTGATATAGTCCCTACTATTTACAGGGACACAGTATCAGCATCATTCATTAATTATTTCAAGAGCTAATGTGTACTTACGGAAACCTACGGTATTTGTTTTATTTTGGTGATCCAAGTTAGCATACTGTAACCAAATAGTTACTTGACAAACTCATCCTGTCAATGGCTAATTTGAATAAGGCTGTTTTTCAGGTGTACTTGATAAAACTGTAGTAAAAAATTGCCTTTTTGAGGTGGATCCGTTTTGATAAAACCTCCCAGATGCCCTTACCTGATTGGTACTTGCCATTCATTTGTGTAAACCAAATATAAAAAGTTTGTTATTGAAATTTTTTGCTTTTGCCTCTTACTTTTCATACATTGTCTACAGACAAATAAAAAGTGATAACATAATTCAGTATTGAATATTTTTAGCAATCCCTTACGTGATGTTTGCTTAAAATTCATTGTGTACAAAGAAAACACTAATTATTAATTTATTCAATATTTTTAGCAAACCCTTCGTACTTTTCATTCATTGTGTGCAAAAATTACAATGAGTTACAGTAGACATTTTACTGAGCTGAACTAAAGCAGAATGGATGCATAAATTCATTAAAACTGGCTATATGCTTTACAATAAGTATGGATGACACTTCTTTTCCATCTTTCGTTCTACAGAAAATTTTATACAAATATTCAACATGTATTAATTAAAGCCGAGATAAGAACGTTAGTTTATGAGTACACTACTATTTTCATACAATCTCACACTGAATGGCAAAATAAAGCCTTAAATTAATTAAGTTCATAGATTTTTTTTTTTCCACATAGATTTTTGGAATTATGCCAAGCACTGGGGCAACTAAGGCCATTCAGCGCTGAAACGGAAATTGACAGTAAAAGGTTTGAAAGGTGTTACAGGAGGAAATTCTCGTAGTTGCACTATGAAACAATTGTTAGGAGAGGGTGGACAGTAAGATGGAAGAAAGAGAATATGAACGGAGGTAACAGTAAAATGAATGACAATAGTTGCAGTTAGACTCCGAAGGGACGCTGCAAAGAACCTTGAGTAATGGCCTACAATTGAACCGAATGAGGTGTACTGACGGCACTATCCCCCTACAAGGTGCATAAATTTGTCATGAAAACTGTATCCTCCACATTTCATTTAAGCATAAGGCAGTTATTAGTTTCCAGCACTGTAATAATACATTTTTATGATCCTGAAACAAACAGGCAGTAACACCTGAAAAACGATCCATGCTCCATGCTTTTAAAGTCGTCACTTTCAAAGCCGAAGATTAAATTCATCTTCATGGGAGTCGAAGTGCCGTGAAGTTCTTGGCCTCCGGTCTGTATTCTGTAGTGCTAATTACAGGTCATATACCATCATTTTTACCATACCATCAATTTTACCATCTTGTATATTGGTTGATTCATCCCATGTTTAGTCGCCAACTCTTCATAAATGGCATTAAACACGTATTTTCAAGTATATAATTTAGCAACTCGCGATGAAAATATTATTTATGCAGAAAATATCGACCTTATGAGCAGGAATTAAGAGGTACTGAGGACTATTACCAAGAGGGAGAAGCCAATAACGCTTAGTATAATTTCACGATGTATCTCATTTGAAGAATATATTGTTGTTGAATTACTGTTGCATTCTGTTTAGATATATCTGACTAAAATGTATAGGTCATACAAGCCGTAAACTGTGAAATGGGGAAGTTTTTCTTCGGCATTGTGACTGGCAGTAATGGCTATGAGACAGAAGTGTAGCTAAAAGGCGGGGCTTGTGACATCATGGATCAGCTCCACGTGCTTTGATTGGTCCTAATTCTTATCCTTATACTCTTCCAGACTTGGGAAATATGCGACCACCCGGTGGTGGCCTATCCCATATCGTTGCTAGAGGGCTGTAATTTGGCCTGTTTGATGATTGGAGGGTAGAGGATTAGCATACCAATTTGCACCCCTCTAGACTCATTACTTTTTAAGATCTGAGGGCGGAAGGACAGACAAAGCTAGCACAATAGTTTTTTTTTTATTTATTTTTTTTTTAGGAAACTAAAATGTGGTTACCGATTCTGAGAATAACAAGTAAATAATACGCCGAAGTTTCTTCGGCGCGCAATCGAGTTTTCTGTGCAGTGTATAATGCTGTATGAAATTCTCAGACATGGCCCGGTGGTGGCCTGTGTTGTTGGCACTTATAGCATTGCCAGACTCCCGATCATGGGTAACTTTGACATTAATAAAATATAAACTACTGAGGCTAGAGGGCTGCAATCTGGCATGTTTGATGAGTGGAGAGGGGATGATCAACATTCCAATTTGCAGTCCTCTAGCCAAAGTAGTGTTTAAGATCTGGGGGCGGACAGAAAAAGGGCAGACGGACAAACGAATAGCCATCTCAATAGTTTTCTTTTACAGAAAACTAAAATGTAGACTTTAGAAAGTCCAAAATTTTCCTCAGCGTAAGATTTAATTGGAGAATTAGACTTTACTCAATGACTTGCGTTAAGAGCACGTAGTGAATAATCCAGTTGAGAATCACGAGAATAAAACAGAAATGTTAGAAGGTCGGAAATGTTCTTTAGATTCTTGAGACTTCAATGGCGATTCAGGTGTTGCTCTTAACCTGTGTTAAGAGCACGGACTGAATTATTTTCTTCAAAGTGACGGAATTATATTGATCAATGCAGCAATTACGTGATAT
>NC_087205.1:35745437-35790437 GCF_015104395.2 Macrobrachium nipponense
TCCATTAGCTTCTCTCTTGTCACTTGACCAACTTCAAGGGTTAAACTTTCAATATGTGCTAACTCAGCTACTGTAGTTTCACTACTGTCTTCAGGAACACTTTGACTACTCGGAGTCTCTTCAGGAACAACAGGTTCTTCTTCTTCTTCTTGGGAAATCTCCCCTTGGTCAGCACTAGGGGAAACATTACTTTCGTGGAACAATTCTTCTAAGCTTAAAGATCCTTCACTTGATCCTTCTTGGGTGTGTAAATTCCCAGTGTCTTCACTTACAGGTGGTGTAGTCCTCTTCATACTTCTGGTAGTTACAAACCGTAGGACTATTCTTCAATGGTTTGTCTGTCACTACAGGACAAGGAAGAAATGGCACACCACCAACTTCATTGCCCAACAGAACATGTACACCTTCCACAGGCAGCGAGTCCTTTACAGCAAAATCAACATTCCCTATCACCAATTCATATGATAGGTGTAAGCAGCATATAGGAGTTACTTCTTCTCCTCCTATACCCTTCAAAATAACTGAATCTCCTGTGAGACACTTCTCCAACTGAGGGTGAGCACCACGTACTAACACACTATGGTTACTCCCTGTATCATGTAATGTCTTGACTGGTACCTGCACACACCCTCCTTGAGTTAACAGCATACCCTCATAAATATATGGCTTAAAAGCCTCCAAACTGCTCAGCCACTCACTGCTTGAGGTTAAATTTCCACTGGTTGCTAAACACTCAGCTTGCTTTTCAGTCTTCTGTGGAGTCTGATTCTTTCCCACACTGCTCTTTGTAGTTTGTTTCACTTGGTCACCTATCACTACTTGACCAACTGGCATTGACAGCTGTTGATTCCGGTAACACTCTTGACTGAAGTGCCCTGCTCTTCCATACTTGAAGTAGACAACGTTAGGTTTCTGTAACTGTCTTGAAAAACTGGATGAGGATTTCACATAAGCTTGCTGAAGTACATTACCTTGTGTACTCTTGGTAGTATCACTTGTAGGTTTCCAACCAACGTTTACAAAACCTCACTTTATCAGCATAACCTAAGAAAGTTACCTTTCCATCTTTTCTTAAATTTTTGAATCTTTTATTTTAGTACTCTGGGGTCATCTGGTAAACTTGTAGCACATTGTGTTCAAGTACCTTGCAGTCTTTACACTGATCAGCTGTTGAGGCTAAATAAGCACTTCTCCATTTACCAATTAAGACACCATGTAGCAAAACTGACCATTTATCTTGTGGCCATCCCATACCTGAAGCCACTTCCTCAAAGTGATCAAAGAACTCATCTGGAGCTTCTTCAGTAAACTTAGGGATTAACTTCTGTACTCTCACTACATCAAATACAGGGTCTTGATTACCTTGGTTAGGGTTAGTCGGTGTTACAGGTAATGTGGATCTAGCTCTTATCAATTCCATCTCCCTTTCATGTCTTGCGACTTCTCTTTCTTCTTCTGCTGCTTTTTCTTCTTTTCTTTCTCTTCTTTCTCTTCTCCCTGTCTTCTCTTTCTCTTTCAGCTTGCATTTTCAGTTTAATGTAATTCTCTTCTGCTTCAATGCGTCTAAGCTCTAACTCTGTAACACTTTTCTCTTTCTTTTCTTCTTGCTTATTTATAAGATCAGCATGTGCTACATTCAACAACTCTTGAGCTAATTCTAACTCATCTTCATCAGTTATTCTACCAGAGTCTATCAATGATTCCATAGCAATACATCTTATTTGTGCCTTTACCATACTGGTAGACATATAACCACCACATGCCACTGCTAAAGCGCTCCACTGTGCCTTAAGACTGGTTTACACCTACGCACTTTTGTGGTGTGGGCTGTTACTGCGTGGGACTGCAAGAAACCGCGCGAAACCGCACTATAAACGCACCAAAAGCGCGCCACCTCACTGGTGGGGGCACGCAAAGACCGTTAAAGCCGCACGACACCACCCGGATTTTAAATCATTTCAAATTTCTGCGCGCCGTTTGGCAGCATGATGAAGTCGAATAAAGTCGTAAGCAGTGTGGTGCGGCGCCACAACAAAAGAGGTAAGAACCTGCACGGTGCCGTGCCACACCGCACCACACCCCACGTGGGGCGACGTCATACCACCCATGAGGGATTGTTATGGCGTGATGTAACGGCACTGTGCGGTGCCCGCAAGGTGCCCTCACGACGCCTTCATACACGATTAATAAATGGTGCGCACATGTTACGGGGTGTGTGGCGTGTGTGCGGCGTGCGTGCGTGCGGCGTGTTGCGGTGTCTCCCTAGGTAGATTTTTTTTTTAAGTGAACCTCAATACTTTTTTTTTTCATTAAGAAATATTACTTTACAAAATTATATTTTACAATGATGTATATACATTATAAGATCTATGTATAATATAAAAATATTACAATTTATTATTTTTCTAAATATGTTTTTAAATTAGAAACATACTGATTCGTGAATTTTTTTTTAACATTAGACTTAAATCCTAAAATATTTACATTAAATGTATTTAACGGTCTATTCTTTATACATTTAATAATTTGCTGGTCAGTACTTATTCCCAAATATCTTGCTATCCATATACTTGAAATAAAATCTGCTATTATTACCATTGCTGTATTTTCATCCCTTTTTGAGTTTGCTTCAAAATCTAGTTTTAAAATCATTAACCTGCTATTAGTTTTTAATTTACAACATTTTCTAAGCAATTCGAATACCCAGGACAGCAAATTCTTAACCAAAGGACAGAAATATACCATATGCATATCAGTTTTTTATGTATCCACAACCGCATTCCTTAACATCTATTATTTTCATCATGGCTAGCCTATCATTTGTACTTAAAACTTCATGAACATACTTAAACAAAATTTCTCTAGTTTCATTTTCTATATACTTATTATTTACATGTTCCCAAATTAGTTTCCAGTTGAATAGTGAACACAATTTTTCAATATTTGGAACATATTCACTGTTTTTCATTAAATATTCATATACCACTTTCGTTTTTATCGGTGGATAAGAGGTCATTTTATTAGCACTTCGTAATATATTTATCATACTTTCATAAAAACTAGGTGTAAAAATAGTGCAATCCTGATGTTTGCATTCATTTTCTATAAGGTAGGTTGCTCTGACTTTACAATAATAAATAATCATTTGGTAACCAAAACAACGATCTTTTAAACATTTTAGAAATGTACTTAACATGATTGACTTCGCTTTACACTGAATATCAATAATTCCACAACCACCTCTTAATTTTGACAAAAAACAGGTCAATTGGATGGAAGGTTGCCGCGCATTCTGGGGAGGATAAAGGGGCCGGACAGACCATGGGGGCATCATTCGCGCTCTGACAGCCTGTCGACAATGTATAAATAAATAAATTTTATTTTTTAATAATAAATGATTTTTTAGTTATTTTCTTAATATTAAACGATTTAGTACATTTTATATCATTCATAATGTTTCTTTTTGTAATAAATATGTTGAAATACTGACTTGCATTTACATTTTTCTTATTGATGCTTAATTTATATGTCATGACAATATATATGATGATTATGATTGGGTGAAATGAAATTGAAAAATGAAAAAGCATGGCCATAAAGAATAATAACATGAAGAAATATAACAGGAAATCTAACATGAAATATGATATATGAAATATGAAATAACTAGAACTCGGAAAATACTTGAACTATAAAATGAAATGTAACATGAAATAAATATTGCCATCAAATGATATAATAACATACAAGGTAAAGAACAATAATATGATAATGAGAACATGATCAAATGAACATGAACACATACAAATATGAAAATGAAACAATAATTAACATTGACTGGACATAGTTATTAACAGAGGAACATTGAAAAATCAGTAACAGACTAAAGACATATTGACCTCAGTTGATAATATATGATATTTGCAGTTGAAAATGTTATGGTATAAACCAAATCCCAATTTCATTTTCTTACATTCTATACTTTTCCTGTTCATTTTCTTACAGTCTGTGCTTTTCATATTAATTTTCTTACATTCTATGCTTTTCATGTTCGTTTTCTTTCTTTCTATGCTTTTCATGTTCATTTACTTACATTCTATGCTTTTCATGTTCATTTTCTTACTTTCTATGCCTTTCATGTTCATTTTCTTACATTCTCTGCTTTTCCTGTTCATTTTCTTACTTTCTATGATTTTCATGTTAATTTTCTTACTTTCTATGCTTTTCATGCTCATTTACTTACTTTCTATGCTTTACATGTTTGTTTAGTATAAGTATTTTTGTTATGTCCATCATTTGCTTCTCATTTGTCTCATTATTATGAGTTATGTTATTATTACTCCACAACAACACAACAAGCCACCCGCAACACACCGCTACATGGAGTAACAAAGCCGCAACAGCGCATGCCCTGGCATAGCAACAACAACCATAAAACCACACCAACGCCGTAACACTCCGCTAGACACCGGAACAACACGCCGTGACATGCCCGTACCACACCGCACGGGTCCACGCCATGTCGCCCAATAACGGTCATTTTTTCTCCCCACCGCGTCAATTTTCATACAGTTCTTGCGGTCCCACGCCGTAACAGCCCGCAACACAAAAGTGCGTAGGTGTAAACCTACCTTTAGTCAGAGTGGTTTCAAATAACACTTGGATGGAAGGGGCTACTAAAAATTCCTGAACATTGAACTGAGTTATCAACTAACAATTCAACGCAATAAATGCAAAACAAAAACTATATAGTCACTCTCTTAACAAAATATATCCCTAACCCCACCAGTGTAACTGTAGTGATAATGAGATCTGTTTTCCCGGGTCTGGGTACCATAAATACTCGTGACGAAGTGCCAAGTATCTGATTACTACACTTACCAATCATAAAATCGTTACCTCAAAACAGTCAGACACCTGAACTTCCATCACAAATAAAACACGACTGAATACTCATAAGGCAACAGTGATCCCTTAAAAGCTTATTGATTACTCAAAAATTCAGACTAAGTTCATTAAAACAGTTGTGAGGTAATCATATAAGTAATTAAAATTAACTAAAGGGCATCACTCAATCAACAACTTTTAAAAGTCTAAGTATTTCCATGGTTCTAACTCCCTCACTTATATTGTCTGAAAACAGTTCAATTACCATTCTATATTTCTACCTAAACAAAATTAAACATGTTGGTGAAAAGTAAGACACTTACAAAAATTTTAAATACAAAAATTTATTATTAAACTCAAAATTTATGGGTGAAATTCGCAATCTCGGGGAAATTTATTGTTACTTGAAAACAACAAAAAGTTTAATTAGTTCTTGACGTAATCATTAAGTAAAATGAAATAAAAATTGATTTATCACAAAAGTTAGTAAATACAGTATTAAATCATCCAAGAAAATTACAAAGAGTTAAGTAACAAGTAAAATTAGAAAATTAATTCATAAGTGTTAAATTCAGTTAAATAGGCAATGATTAATTAATGAAAACAATTAAGTTAATCATACAAATTGTGAATGAAAAACAAAACACACAATGCAGAAGGATATCAAATTCACCACCAAAATGTGAAAAATAAGAAATGGTAACACAGAATAAAAATAAACACTTCAAAAGAATTAAACACAGAATATAAAAATTTACAATGTAAAAAATGAACTAGTTTCACCAAACCACTGTAAATATGTTTTTAAGTTGTAACTTAAAACTTGTAATAACACATTACCTTGGTACCAATTATGTTTCTGCTGCAGTTAGCTCCAAAAATTCACCATAGTACTAAAAAAGGCGCCGTTACCCACTTGTGCAAGTCTGCTCAGATTCCACAATAAGCACTAAGCAATATTAAATAACTGAGAAATACCAACTCTAAAAATTTAAGAGTAACCAACCACTAAGTATGAAATCTTTACGTTAATGTGAAATAAAAAATCTCTCATAATGGAGAGAGAGAGAGAGAGAGAGAGAGAGAGAGAGAGAGAGAGAGAGAGAGAGAGAGAGATGTTGTCTCCTTAGACATGGTTTCAAATCTGAGAATGACAAAATCTCTCTTGTATGGTAACCAGGCGAGGGCCTCGGCTAAAATGCCTGTGACACAGAGCAAAAACGTTTTGGGGCCAGGTCTCTTTGCTAAATCGTTGTAATTCTCTTTTAAAACAATAAATAGAGAGAAAGTGGGATTACAATCATAAATAACATTTAATATTACATGATTTAAGAAAATAAAAATCTTTTAAAATAAAAGGTATGATTATAGAATTTTCTCGAATTAAATCTAGTTTCGTCATTTCCTTGAGTGACGTCACAAATATTTCCACTTCAAAATTAAAGGTACTTATGAGCCAGCCAAATTCTCTTTTGACAAATTGAGAGATATAAGAGTTAATTTACCAGTAATATTAAATAGTTTTCAATACAAAACATCTCCAACTACTTATATGAAATGAAGGGTATCAGACATATGTGAAATGTTTTAGCTAAAATCCTTCTAGAACGAACGATCTTACGAAAGATGATACAATCTTCACATGGCTCGAGACGGCCAGCCTCGCATGATTGTTTACAAAAAAAAAAAAAAAAAATAAAAAATGGAACCATGTGAAATAATGCGAAATCTGAACATACATTATTAGAAAATATTAAATAATGCGAAATCTGAACATACATTATTATAGAATATTAACTCTAAGCAAAATAAGGAATCTCAAAATTTTGCCAAAAATTTAACAACACTTCACACGTTACAGAGGAATGATATGCATTGCAAAAGCAACAGGATATAAGCATATATATATATATATATATATAATATATATTTATACCATATATATATATATATATATAATACACATGATGTATGTATTATACATATATGTATATATATATATGTATATATATATATATTATATAATGTATGTATATCATATATATGTATATATTATTATATATATATATATAGATATATAATAGTATATATATATATATATATATATACTATATATATATAATATATATATGTGTGTGTGTGTGTATATATAGTATATATATATATATATATATATATATATATATATCTTATAATATATATATATATATATTATATAATATATGATATATATATATATATATATATATATATATATTGATGATATATGTATATACATGTATAGTATATATACTGTACATATATTGTGGATCATTGGCTTAAGATAGGCCGTGCCATTAACTGGAATAAAGTATCGATGATGCACAAAGTCAATGCCCAAAGGAAAAGTAATCTGCTGGCGTCCATTTTTATAGAAGCCATGTCAACGAGGAATATAAATTTCCACCCTGGATTAGCTCTTGATCCTCTTTCTATGTCTTTTTTGCCTAAAGAACACTTCTGAGATCAACAAAGTTTAACCCTACCCTCCCTTTTGTACAAATAAGGCTTGTATACCTCTCCTGCATTCACTGTGAACTTATAAATGTAGAAATAAACTACGAAAATACAAGTTCGAAGTTCACACCGTGGTCTTAATATATATATATATATATATATATATATATATATATATATATATATATCTATATATATATATATATATATATTATATATATATGTGTGTGTGTGTGTGTGTGTGTGTGGGTAATATATATATCTATATATATATAATATGTATATATATACATATATATATGGGATATATGTATGTGTGTGTGTGTGTGGTATTATATATATATATATATATATATATAATATATATACTATATATATATATATATATGTATGATATATAAACTATATATAATTATATATATAAATATACATATATATATATATATATATATATATATATACATATATAATAAATAATTATATATAAATATATATATATATAGTATTTTATATTTTTTAGATGTATTAGCATATATATACCACACACATAATATAATAATTATATATTAATTATATATATAATATATATATATATATGTATATATATATAGAATATATATATATATATATTATATATAAATAATATATAATAATATATATATATATTATATAATATATATGTATACATTACTACTAATATATACATACCACAACCACAATATATAATATAATATAATATATATAATATATTAATTTATATCTATATTATATATATTTATCTTAATATTAATATAATTATATAACTATATATATAATAATTATCTATATAATAATATATTCAACTTTTAATTAAATATAATCATATTAATATTATTTAAAAATAAAGAATAATATAATAAATATATGAATATATATGAATAGATAATATATATATATATAATATATATAAATTATATAGATAATTATAAAAAAATATATATATATATAGATAATATAGATATATATCTATATACTTTACATAGCATTCAGGTTGTTCTTTAAATCCTTACAGAGGAGAATTCACTTTCGGAATAGGAAGGCCAAATTATTCATTCCTTAAAAAGAGTTTTATTCCTGCAATTTTGAACTAATAAATCCTATCTGCGCCATTCATAAATAAAAATTTTAATATTGCGACTCAGATTTATTAATATGTTTTCATTTTCTTAAAGGCTACGAAAGGACCGTAGGCCCCTTTATTTTTCATTGTTATGAGACGTTGTGAAGTTTTCCAGGTCCTAAGTTTTCCAATTCTTTTCATTCCTTCCAAAAGAAAACCTTTAGAGCGCAGTGGCCGAGAACTATAAGAGAAAGAAAGGACCTCCGTGAAGACTAAGTCGACAGTACTTGACTCTAGAGAGAGAGAGAGAGAGAGAGAGAGAGAGAGAGAGAGAGAGAGAGAGAGAGAGAGAGAGAGAGTGCTTTGAGATGTAATGGGCCATCAAGTAACCATGCAGAGGTAACGACATTACTTGGTAACGTTGTTGAGGAGGGAGGACGAATTAGATTTCTGAAATCCATTGCATGGATGCATAAGTAATCTGAGGCAAGCGTATATTGTATCAATCTGAACAGAAGCCTTTGTGAAATGAAACTATAAATTTTTCTTTTAATATCTGTTTATGTATATATATATATATATTTATATATATATATATATATATATAATATATATATATATGTGTGTGTGTGTGTGTGTGTGTGGTGTGTGTGTGTCCGTGTGCATGTGTGTTTGTATATAAACCCTATCGGCTCCTTCATAGCGATTTAGGCGTTGTCCCCTACGTTGCCAAATGTACTTCTCTCGAGTTTTTAAAGGCATACCCTTCCCATTTACCCCTTTTAATCCATGCGTCTGTCAAAGAGTTTAACCTTCTTGGCGTTTGTTAATGTCTCCTGGGAGCAGAATACTTCTAGGTGTTCCCTATTGCTTCACACGACAGGTATTTGTAGTTGAGAGGTAGCATAAACTTATACCCTATTGCGGTGACGGTGTGGTTTAGGCTTCACTGTGTGTCCTGAATTTGTTGGGTTCAATGGTTCGCGCCCATGAGCCGACAAATTTCTTATCGACTAAAATATTCCCCTTCGGTAAACATATATGAAAATATGTTTATTTCGAGGTAGAGTGAATTAGATAATAAAGGACATTTGTAGCTTGATTTATGTATATGAATCCCGGTAATGTGATTAATGCATATACGCATATATATGATAATACAATATTATAAATATATATATATATATATATATATATATATTATATAGAATATATATATATATATATAATTGTCGTCACCCCATTCCAATACGCCGGACGCTAGTTGATCTCGGCTGGACATCACAGGATCTAGGCTTAATAGCAACAAGTGTTTTTCAAAGTGTGATGAAACCAAAAACTTATGCTAGAAGTGTAGGTATTTAATTTTACATGTATATATATATATATATATATATATATATCTATATATATATATATATATATATATATATATATATATATACATATTGTTAAATCCGCAGCTGTGTAATGTTTACGTTAAGCTTACCTGGTGTAAAAGGGGATCTATCTGTGAGCTACAGAGTGATAATGAAAACAGGATAAAGTGTGTTATAGCTAAAACTAAGTGTTAATTAAGGGAAAAGCAATTTATCACTTAATGAATTATTATTAATAAAATCAGATGATATGCACTACACAGGAGCCATATCACTAGCTCTGTGGTACTGTACTTAAGCAACGTAACAAAGCATATATTACCACTATCAAGGAAAGTATACTATTAAGAGAACCTCTAAAATATGTTCAGAGGAATAGGATATTACAAATTCTGCATGCAGAGCATAAAATAAATCTTTAATCTTCCATCTTGCCAAACTTGATTAATGATAACCCTTGAGGAAAGAATGGCACCATGGAAACACAAACCAGTAAACAGTAAGGACAGTAATCTAATCTGCAATGCAGGAATGCACTAAAATTTCAATTACTAAAGCAAATAGCACTAAATTGTAAGTGATGAAAGCAGATAGAGTAAATCACTGAAGTAGGTAATGGATTCACAATGAATTAACAATTAGGTTTACATTCACAGTTAGGCCCTGAAAGAGTAGCAGGGTGGTTGCAGGGGTGGGGCGAATATAAAAACAGCAGCAATGAAATGAAGTAAGTGAATGTGCGCCAAAACAATTTCCAAAGCCAACTGTGCAATTATCTGTAAGAAAATGATGTCTTAAGCATGGATGGTTCGCACTGGGATTTTCAGGTAAGTTGCCCGGGTATGGCACTGGTAGTGAGTAGGATGGTTAGCACTGCTGGACTACAGATGACTTCACACAACAAGCACGTTCGACAAGGGTCTGCAACACAGGGAATGCTGTTTCCTACAAGTAAGAAATAGGGAAAGGAGTTACGTAAAATTAATGATAAACGAAAACACAAAACACCACAATATCGTTACACTGTTAAATCACAAAATCGTGGAATAACTGTATGCACTGAATTATACTAATGCTATCACTAAAATGCAAATTTAAGCACATTATTACATCTACAGTCAACATTCACAAAAATATCTGAAGGAGATGGGATAACAGGAAATTAATATGGGAACAGGGGGAACAGGTGGAAAAAATGAGTGGAAAGAAGAAGATGAGGACTTATGAACAATTTTGAATCATTTTTGCTTGGTCCGTCGATGAGACTTGCGTAGATTAGAGTCAGTCTCCCGTATTGGGGCACATCAGTGGAAGTATTTTCACGTACAGTTCCCCAAAGTAGAGGAATGTGATGATATAGGGGAAGGGAACTTTTGTTCCAAGGTGGTATCAGTGCTCAAGCAGCAAGGTGGTTTATTGTTGAATACTGCCCTCAATGTGGTAGCATCAAAGGGTATGTCTATGGGGGACTTCGAGCAAAGTCCCATTCCAGCAGTAGGGCATTGGAGGAAGACGTCGAGTAATAGCAACTAGACGGCATGAGGTGCTGGGGCTTCTGGCAGTGAGGTTGGAGTAGTAGTAGCAAAGTATGGGCCATTGTGGCCTACATATATACCACATTTAGCATCGACAGTGGCCATGTTTTGACAGTTTACTTTCCTAATGAAGTTGGCTATTGTTTTCCTTTGTTGGCATGTTGCTAATCCAGGTCGGGTACCTGAAGGGGTAGTTGAAAGCTGGCCAGTAAGGGTTTGAGAGGGATAAACACAATAGAGGTGCAAATTAGATTTGAGACTTAGCGTCACAGGGGTGGAGATGCAGATGTGCGTCAGGTAGTGAGTGGACGGAGATGCAGGTATGGGTAAGGTCTGAGGCAACGCTCGGCTAGTGAGTGGACGGAGATGCAGGTGTGGGTAAGGTCTGAGGCAACGCTCGGCAGTGAGTGAGAAATGACAGGATATGGAGGTGTGACCCTTCTTAATGGTTTTTGTGAAATTGACTGGGGAATTTGAACAAAAGGATCAAGAGGGTTGCAGTCCCCAAAGTCTTCCTATTTCCTGAGAAAGAGGCAATTATTGGCTTAATGCTGGGTGTCTTAATTACATTGGGAGCAGCGACGGTTGAGATTCAGGGATACATCGGTGACAGGGATCATTTGGCAAGTTAATTCACTATAAAGGAACCTGTATCTTCTTTCCCACTGTTATCCCTACATTAAGGGGTCGGTTGCCTGATGTGCTTTCTCCACTGTCTTTTATCAAAGGCATCATCCTCCACCAAACCTCTTCTCCCCATAACTACCTTCACTTCATCTTGCCATTTAATTCACTGTCTCCCTCTTGATCTTCTTCCTTTAACAGGTTCCTCCCAAGCCCTCTTCACTCCCTCCTCGTTATCCATCCTCAAAACATGCCCATACCATCTCAATCGTGACTCTCTTATCACCTCTGTAATCTTTACTAAGCCTGCCCCTCTTCTTATTACATCATTTTCCCTCTCAAGCAGCGATATTCACATAATACACATCAGCATTCTCATCTCTGTTCTCTCAAGCTTTACTTCCTCTTTTCTTCTTAGAGCCCATGTTTTTGCTCCATACATTAACACTGGTCTTATCACTGTGTTATATATCTTGACTTTTAGCTTAATTGGCATTTTCTTATCACATACCACTCCAGCTACCTCTTTCCACTTCCCCCATGCAGCTTTTATCCTATTGTCAACTTCAGCCTCACATCCTCCCTCTTGGCTTATTGTAGATCGTAAGTATTTAAATTGCGTGTATAATCGAGCCTCTTCTTTCTTGTACTACTATTCTATCTCTATCTTCCCTACTGCTCAGCTAAACCTCTGTTTTATTTACATTCACCTTTCAGCCACCCTTATCTAAAGATTCCTGCCACTCTCCAACCCTTCTTTGTAGGTCCTCCTCATTTTCAGCAGTAATCACCAGATCATTAGCGTATAACAATTCTCACAGCTCTTCATTCCTGATCTCTTCACTCAACACATCCATGACCAGCACAAACAAAAATGGGAACCTGTATATTTTATGGGAAAAGGAATTGCTTTTTAGATTATCTAAAAAAATATAAAATATCGCACTTCTCTGATAGTAATCATCTATGAAATAGTACCTGATATGTTGTTCTTTACTTACTTAGCGAATGACTATCTGTAAAATACCTGAAAAAAATTCTAGATTTTATGTAAAACATTGAATAAAAAGTTATACAATGAGGTTTCAATTAAATGATTCAAAGAAAAGTGAGATATTTTAAATTTTTAAAACATTATGAATAGCAATTCATTTTACCACTGTCTGTCACATAACTATGTCCAAATGAAGGATGATAGACTTGAAAAGGAGGTGCTACACTTTCATTAATATGTATCACTGTTGGTAGTTAAGGTCGGGAGGTACACACCAGGAAACCTACTCCTGTTCACATCTCACCACACTACCAGTCTACCTTAGGTAAGGGCCTGAATAAAACATTCAGCACGCACTTCCATTGAATTATATATCTGTATACACCTAGTAAAAAAAAAAAGCTCTTAGCGAGTTTTCTGTACCGCATATAATGCTGCATGAAACTCTCAACCACAGCCCACGGAACGTTCACCCACGGCCCGGTGGTCGCCTGTGCTGTTTAAACCTATAGCGGTGCCAGAAGTACGAACATGGTTAATTCTAAATTTAAATAAGAAAAAACTACTGAGGGTAGAGGGTTGCAAATTGGTATATTGATCATCCACCCTCAGATCATCAAACTTACCAAATAGCACCCCTCTAGCCTCAGTAGTTTTTTCTTATTTAAATTTAAAACTAACCATGATCCAAGTTCATTTTAGGATCTATGGGAGGGTCAGAAAAAGTGCGGACGGACAGTTCAAATAACCATATTAATAGTTTCATTTTACAGAAAACTAAAAAAAAAAAAAAAAAAAAAAAACGAGATAATTCAGTTTATCGAAAGTTTCCCAATGTGAAGGGCCTATTTTCCTTTTGGTCCTACCCATAGGCCTATTGGAAAACTCTTATCTATCGGTAATGAATGTGACAGAATGATATTTTTGTCATTTATCAAGTGTGTGTTCAGAGGTTTGTATGACTCTTACATATAAAAAAACATACACAAATACATACATAAACTCACAAGTACTTGCATTATTAGGGTCCTAAGACGTACAAGTTCGAAACTTCCAAAAGTAGATACATGCTTAACTGAGATTGCATCGTTCAATTTCGCATTATTTCAATATACAGATGCTCTATTTTCAACTGTTGCCAAAAAGGTGAGTAAAAATTAACCGAGTGAATCATATGACGAAAAAAAAATAATTCCAGTAAAGGAACAATAATCTTCATAATAGGTGCAACAAAGTATTATCTATATATTATCTAGATATATATCTATATCTAGCTACCTATCTATCTATCTATGCCAAACACCACCACAACACACACACACACACACACAAACAATATATATATATATATATATTATATATATCATAATATATTATACATATACAAACACACACGCACACACACACACACACACACACACACACACACTACATATATATATATATATATATATATATATATATATATATATACTCAAATTTTAAGTGGCTAAATAAAAAATAAAAAATGAATAATAAACTTTATTTTGAAAGTGCTATACACAAATGAGAAAAACTAATGTAAAATAATAATTCCTCAACCTATTGCTTATTTAAAGCTAGGAAAGAGTTATTGTCAAGAAAAGCTATTATCTTTCAGGGTGACAGAAAGAATGATCAAATTAATATTTCAAACACATTAGCTGTACAAGAGAGATCTCAGTCTCACGCTTGGTTAGACTAAACTACGATTATCTGTGTAAGGATCTAACGTTCTACATATAAATATTAAGTCTTTTGCGGGGAGATTTAACTGACACAAAACTACTCAGTAGGTAGATGGCAATTATTAAAATCTGTAAAACATTTACTCCTCTTTGACGGGTTATTTCTCTCACAAAGACGTTATATTCAGATGGTGTTATTTGTCCTCTTTAAAATTGGTTCGTGGGGGATGAATATAAATGAAAAACCTTACAGAATCTTACATTAGGAACCTTACCAGAGGTCTTGTGTATTTAATAAGCTTTGTATTTTCCTTTACGCATTTCATATTCATTTTTATAACTATTCCTATATTCATATTCCATTTTATAAACCTTTATTCTACCTCCTGTGACTAATTACCTCTCAAACAAAGATGTTATACTCATTTAGTAATATTCTAATTCTATTAAAGGGTTTTTCTTTTTGGAATGTAAAATCGAAAAAACCTTCCATTAAGAACCCTAAGAAGCCTAACGAACGTCTTAAGCATTTATTGAACTTTTGCAATTTCTATAGAAGTCAATGACTGGCATTGTTCGCAGATACCATCTCCTTATCAAGACCGAATCAATCCACACTTCTTAATAAACTTTGTACTATCTCTGACATATTTCATATTCATAATGATCTTCATATTCCATTTTATATAACCTGTGCTATACTTTCCCTTCAATATTTCAACCACTCTTCAAGTTCTCTTTAATCAGGTTTCTCAGAACTTTGTGTAAAAATATCCGCTGTTCTCAGAAACGCTCTGGTCTGATTTAATCTTGTGAAATCCGATACTCCATAAGAGATTCTTTTTATATTCTTTGTGAAAGAACACGGACAGTAATTGTTACATTCGTCTTCCTTAACAAGGCTAACTAAGGGGTCGTCGGCTCATTATCTGACGTTTACACATGGTTAATAATTCATTTTGTAAATATCTTTTTTATTTATAACTAATGAGTTTTGTTGTTTATGTGTATCACTTTCCTTCATTTTGACATTTTAATTTTTCTTAATATTAAATTTTCTTTCTCCGCTAAGTTTGTTTTGACATTTTAATTTTTCTTAATATCAAATTTTCTTTCTCTAACAAGTTTATTTATTTTTTTCTACTTTTATCATTTTTCTCAAACGATAAAAAAGGGAAATTTTTCTTGACCCCTCTTTCATTCCCTGTCTCAAAGAAGAGACGTTTCAGAGACTACGAAAAGGAAAAGCTTTTTCCAGCCGAGTAGCCCTTTCCGTAAAAAAAAAAAAAAAAAAAAAAAAAAAATGCTTATGAAGACTAAACAAGACAAAGGAAAAAAAAGCCATTGTTAACCATTTTCTAACAACAAAGCCTTCCTCAAGAGACAAAGGTCGGGATCTTTCATCGATGTCTTGAATTTCAGGACGTTTTCTGTCTTTTGTAGATTTTGCGTTTGATCTTTGTCGTGTCTTCTTCTTCTTCTTCTTCCTCTTCTTTCTGTAGTTAATCATGCCTTGAGTTGTAAAGAGACTGCTCAAACAAACTTTTTTTTCTAGTTCATTCCTAAAACGCGAAGAAGAATAAAGAAGGGAAGTGTATTGACGGACATTTCAGTTTTGTTCCTTAGTATCCATGAACATTTCCAAAAATAATGGTGAAAGCAAAGGCAGGCGATTGAAAATTTATACTTTTTAACCTCCACAAATACCATTCCTTAAGGATAAATTTCTCTCGTTTTGGTGCGGTATTGTTGGTGAACGATCATGAATCCGTAGGGATTGTCCTCATTGAGATAAATGTCTTGGATGATTGCGAGAAGCTAATGATCCATGGTTGAGGCCCCAATAACCTCGAGGAGAGGGACCATGAAAAACGAAGTTATTTGTTCACCATCTTTTCCTAATCACATTTCAAGACAGAAAACGTTAGTACGTGTTCCACCAGGAAAAACCCAAAAATTTGGTTATCTATATGTCTAGTTATGGTTTTTATATTTTATATTCCATGAACTCTGGTTCTTTTAAAAATATATTTGATTGTTCATTTTTTAAGTTGCCTTGTTTAATTCTTAATATAAAGGTATAACATGAAAAATTCTATTAACTTAAAATATATTTACAAACTGAAACATACAAAATTAACAAACCTCATGTATAACACCAGGAACTTCTATAGTAATATAAAGGTCTATTGAAGATCTTGCGCGTATAATCAGGATCAAGAAAAGTACTGCACGTGATTACAATCTGACGAAGAATCATGAGTATCTAAGGATGAAATAAGATCCAAGGACCAAGAGTTTAGGGTCTAGGACCAAGAATGAAGACGACTGACCAAGGTCTAAGGAGTTCTGCAAAATATAAACATATTTACAGCTATATAACTGTTGATATAATATAATTAAGTTCTGGACTGCAGAAAATGCACAATGAAGTAAAACTTAATGCAAACCTTATTGTTTATACTCTATAAACTTTTAAACACTCACAGGTTAACATATGACATTTCCAATACACAAACAATCTTCATTAGTTATACAGTATACACTTATAAACACTGAATCACTTTAACACACGACATTATATAATATACTAATACATAGAACAATTTATATAAAGGAGTCTTTTCAGTACTTACAGATACGGGTGGCTAGGTGTCAGGTAGTGATCAGAGAAATGCCAGGGACTCTCCATGTTAAAAAAAAAAAAAACAAGGACAACCAAATAAACAAAAAAATAACTTCTTTAGTCCATGGAGTGAAAATATATACAAGAGATGGCAGCACAGCATTCCTCGACACTATAGCGCTAGAAAACTTCAGATTTAAAATACAAAACAAATTGTAATATATTATCAGTTCTTTTTTACAATTCGTATCAACGGTGGTTCATTTTGAAAATAGATGAGGCTATAATCTCCCATCTAGCAAAATTTGGGGCCGGTGCTCGTTCCGTCAGTCTCGTTCTTTACAATTTGCTGATATTTCTTTTTTGAAAGGAATTATATAAAGAATTCCTAATAAGTGAAACGAGAGGAAGCTTCTATAGGCGCAGCTTTGCCCACAGCCCAACCTAACTTACGGACCAAATATAAAACAAAAACTTCATCCTCGAAAATTTCTTGTCTTGGTGTTGATATAAAAAGGAAAAAGGCAGAACTTGTATGAAGGTCAGTGAAATAGAGTGTACTTTCTAATATTTCTTTATTAAATAATTGAAAAACTTTCGTCCGCTAGTAGTACTTGATACTTTCTTCAGTAAAATTATTGCTGGATAATTAAAATTGAAAACTAGAAAATAATAACTAGGTTATAAATGAAAATAATTTTGTCTTCCCTAGGAGGGTAAGTATAAAAAATGTAACTCCTGCTTTTCTTATAAGATGAAATATAAATTGACAATTAAGGGCCATTTTAAATCTCATTGAGCTAAAGAAGTTCAGTGATAATATGCGAAACAAGGTGGTGCAAGCGTCTAAATCTTCCGGTAGGAGCGCAAAGATAATGCAATGTTAGGCCCACTCAATTAGGGATATACCCATCGCATTATGTGAGGCGGATAAGACGTCCTTGTACCCAGAGGACGATGTTCACAGGGAAGGGATCATTTGCCTGAAGGAGCTGAGTGAATCGCTTCTCAGAAATACCTCGGTTAACGATGTTGCACTGCTAGTTAGTGGGATGAACACGAATTTGGGAGGTGATGTACGATATGCAGACTGTTCTTAAGATAATTATTATGGAGGAAAATATGGCAATAAAGCGATGTCTCTTACGGCACAGATAATTAGGATGCTTCACTTCCTAGAGCATTTATTTCTCTACGTCGCAGTCAAGGATATATGAAGTTGATTTAAAAGGGCATAAGGCTAATTCCGCGAAAAAAATAAGGGTATAACGTAATGATCAGTAATTGCTATGACTATCTCTTAACGGTGAAACCGAGAAATCACAGGTGGCGTATAAAAATTGAAGAAGTTTACACTTGCATTTTCTTCACTAAAATTTATTCAGTGGTCGAATAAATTTAATTTTCTTGACTAACGAAAGTCTTCGTTTTGTCATTTATTTTCTTGTCATCTTAGGAGCAGATACTAGAGCCAAAATAAATAAAGGCTTTTATTACAGGAATTTAAGTGATTTGGTTTGATACATCTAAATTTTTTTGCTTACTTGAGAGAGAGAGAGAGAGAGAGAGAGAGAGAGAGAGAGAGAGAGAGAGAGAGAGAGAGAGAGAGAGAGAGAGAGAGTTCGCTATTTGTATTCTCAATGAATTTCCAAACACTGAATATGAAAGCAAAAATTTAAATTCAGTGAACAACTAAACTTATTTATAAAGTACATGAAAATCAATTATTACTTATCGATAACATTTTGGTGTCAAGTCAACTCTACTAAACAACCTCAAGACAAATATGATAACGTCAATATAGCATCAATACTAGTATTCATAGTATTATAAGTATATACAGTCTCATAAGGCATTACAGTTGTACACCTCAATATACAGAACACTCTAAATGTAACAAAATGTACCACACGTAAGTAATGGTAGAGCAGGATGTAGATTATTAACTCATTAAGTAACAACGCATCATTAAGAATCGTATTAAGTAACGCCACCTACTACAGACAACTAATAAACGGAAGGCAAGAGTTAACCCCCTCCCAACTTAATACCCAGCCCCCTTCAAACCTAACCCCTTTCCCTCAAAAAAGATCTCCGAGAATTCCCCAATGTTTACTTGAGAAGCCCCAAGACATCCCAACCGGGTAGCTTTTTATACCCCTTCGTCGACTTAAAGGGGCACAACGCCGAGAGGAGGAAAAAGGAATCAGATGAGGTGGGGCTGAAGGAAGAGGAAGAGGAAAAGAAAGAGGGAAAACATGAGGATAACTGGGGAATATAGGATAAGCATGGACAGAAGAGAGGTTTACTCTGATTTCCTTTTATGCAAATGGAAATAACACTAGGTAAAACCGAATTAAAATTATATTTAATTCTTTTGAACGAGTACCTATAGGTTGGGTGATGCTGAAGACCCCTGATGTCACTGTATTTATTTTCATTATATGATCAAACTCCTGTGATATACCCCTTGAACGTTTAACGAGTAATGCTTCGTACCCTACAGAATTGAAGAATATTATAATCTATATCCAATGAACCTTTGCTGGTCAGTGATATTCCCGTTCTCTTTGTTATCTATTGTCTTTCAAAACTAAGTCCCGTGTTCAAGTAACGCTTGGTTTTTACACAGCCATTTGGATAAAATTGCATTTTTTTTTTTACCCCAAATCCTTCTAAATAAAATAGAAACAAAGACAGAGACTCAAATATAACCTGTAGAGTTCACTTCCAGCTGCCATTCATTCATCCTGGCAAACACTCAACTTTGAGAGACTTGATAATAGCAGATTGAGACATGGAATGTTTCGGATTTTTTATTTACATTATAGGAGAGAAGTGTCATTCAAAAACAAATGTTGAGAGTATATGCCAGTTACTGTTGATTGGACACTATGGGAGAGAAAAATAATTCAAAAATAAATTTTGAGTGTATATTGCTTACTGTTCACTGGACACTATAGGAGAAAAAAAATATTTCCAAAATAAATTTTGACGGTATAAAAAATATTGAAACAGTTTACAAAAATAAATAAGTATAAAAGTTAGATAAATGTTCATACAGGTAACTTTATACCATATTAAGATATGTTAGTATCATATTTTTGAAGCTTCTAGCTTCCAGGAAATAAAATTCACAATATTCTTAAAAAATTTTGACACCAGGTCAAAATAGTCCACCAACAGACTAGATTTCCCCATGGGATGACCCTAGTTAGCAATTATATTGATTTTTTGCATCACTATTATCTTTACTTTAATATATAAGTCTGTATTATTTCATTTTGCTCGTTTTTAGGAAAATTTCTCTCTGATGCTATGTTCAATTAAAGAGAGAGAGAGAGAGAGAGAGAGAGAGAGAGAGAGAGAGAGAGAGAGAGAGAGAGCTTTCTATCTTTAAGGAGCAAGGAGTACATCTTTAAAGAAGGTATTTTGTACGCGTAAGGTCAAGTCTGTATGTAAATATAGTCACCCCCACTCTTTCAATCCACCCCACCTCCTTCACCAACACCCCAACCCTCTCCCTCCCCCAACGCCCTTCTCCACCCCTTCTCCAACAGCCCCCTTCTCCAACACCTATCCCCTTCTCCAACACCCCCACCCCTTCTCCATAGGCCTCAATCTTCTCCAATACCCCTCCTCCCTCTTTTAATCCACCCCACCCCTCTTACTCAACACCCTTCCCCAGACCTCCAACACCCTCCCCTTCTCCAACACCCCCCATCTTTCAACCCACTCCAACTCCTTCTCCAACACCCTCCCCTTCCTCCCCCTGTCCAACGCCCCTCCCCAGACCTTTCTTGTCTACATTCATGTGCTTAAGTAAACTTGGGGTGATGTCTCCCGGTACATCTCACGTTCTTTTCTCCTCTCGGGCAAAGAAGAGCGGCGCTGCTTGATTTTTTGGGGTCGAGGCAGATTTTAATTTACTAGCTATTTGACTTATAAAAGAAATGACTTTTTTATTTGATTATATCCAAAGGACCTGGGTCCATTTTTTCCTGGTTGTTGATTAAGTTATTATTATTATTTTTTTTTCTCTATCACAGTCCTCCAATTCGACTGGGTGGTATTTATAGTGTGGGGTTCCGGGTTGCATCCTGCCTCCTTAGGAGTCCATCACTTTTCTTACTATGTGCGCCGTTTCTAGGATCACACTCTTCATGATGTCCTGGAGCTACTTCAGCCTCTAGTTTTTCTAGATTCCTTTTCAGGGATCTTGGGATCGTGCCTAGTGCTCCTATGATTATGGGTACGATTTCCACTGGCAATTCCCATATTCTTCTTATTCTATTTTCAGATCTTGATACTTATCCATTTTTTCCCTCTCTTTCTCTTCAACTCTGGTGTCCCATGGTATTGCGACATCAATGAGTGATACTTTCTTCTTGACTTTGTCAATCAACGTCACGTCTGGTCTATTTGCACGTATCACCCTATCCGTTCTGATACCATAGTCCCAGAGAAATCTTTGCCTGATCGTTTTCTATCACTCCCTCTGGTTGGTGCTCGTACCTCTTATTACTGCAAGGTAGCTGATGTTTCTTACACAGGCTCCAGTGAAGGGCTTTTGCCACTGAATCATGCCTCTTTTTGTACTGGTTCTGTGCAAGTGCCGGGCATTCGCTTGCTATGTGGTTTATGGTTTCATTTTTCGTATTGCACTTCCTACATATGGGAGAGATGTTATTTCCGTCTATCGTTCTTTGAACATATCTGGTTCTTAGGGCCTGATCTTGTGCCGCTGTTATCATTCCTTCAGTTTCTTTCTTTAGCTCTCCCCTCTGTAGCCATTGCCATGTGTCGTCGCTAGCTAGTTCTTTAGTCTGTCTCATGTATTGTCCGTGCATTGGTTTGTTGTGCCAGTCCTCTGTTCTGTCTGTCATTCTCCTGTCTCTGTATCTGGGTCTTCGTCTACTTTTATTAGTCCTTCTTCCCATGCACTCTTTAGCCACTCGTCTTCACTGGTTTTCAGATATTGCCCCAGTGCTCTGTTTTCGATGTTGACGCAGTCCTCTATACTTATTATTATTATTATTATTATTATTATTATTATTATTATTATTATTATTATTATTATTATTATTATTATTATTATTATATGAAGCTTTATATTCTCGTGCAGATTTTATTTATAATTAAATCAGCTCGTATAGTAACATAAAAATTTAAAAAATGTAAAAAAACTGAAATTTTTTTCACAATTATATTTTTAAAGACGGGCATAGAGATTGCATTAATCCCATTTATCAGTATTCCAAAAAATCAAATTGAAAGACATGAACAAATAATCAAAATACGGAGAATTAAATTCATATTTATTCTGCAATTAAGAATAGCTTAAAAACAATGCTGATATTGCATAAGCATATTGCCTTCTACTCCAGCTCACCTCAGTAATACTATTGTATACCTGATTCTCATCAGCATTTCTTACGTACGAGTTGATACGTAGTAAGCGTCGCTGTGGATTTCGCAAAGTGAGAAAACTGCGTCCTCCGCCATTTCGCCCAGAAATACAAGAGCCTCTTGCAGGCGCTCATTACGAGAGCCAAGAGCTTCAAGGAATGGACGAGTTACGATGCCTTTCCCTTATTCCGAGGAATAAAGCGAAATAATTTATGCTTCAATAATTCCAGTTTAGGGCTGCTGACACGGCAGGGTCTCTAACAAGCAACGACAGGAAGTACAGGATTTCATTGGAGCTTTGTAATCTCAGTTTGATTTGGTGTTCGTGATCCTTATGTAAAAGATGCTTATTGGTTTTGTATATATAAATATAATAACACACACATACACACACACACATATATGTATGTAAGTATGTATGTATGTATGTATATATATATATATATATATATATATGTATGTATGTATGTATGCATGTATGCGTATATATAATATTATATATTATATATTTATGATAGATATATATATTATAATATATATATATATAATAAATACATATATTATATATATATATATATATATAGAATATATAGTATATATATATATATATATATATTATATACATATATAATATTATATATATCTGAAATATCCAATATATATATAGTATATATATATATACATATACACATATACACAGATTTTATGTACATATACATATATAGAAGTCTCTCTCTCTCTCTCTCTCTCTCTTCTCTCTCTCTCTCTCTCTCTCTCTCTCATTCTATATAAGTTGCATAAATCAAACCCAAAACTACAAAAATAGACTTTTATTTTGCAAACCTAACACAAAATCTAGTTGAATAGAAATAAGCAAAAATAATGTTATTGATTCCCACTTCAAATATAATAAAATGGAAACTAAGTTTTCTTTCCCATCACCGTCACTATTTATTCCATCTTAAATTCAACAAGTCTGATAGTCTGTATTTATGTTATAACTGTTGTCTAGACATTCTTTCACTGTTTCTCATGACTGTGGCTTTTTTCCACGATCCATCTGTCAAAAAAAAAAAAAAAGTACCCAACATAAGAAGTGGGAAAATCCCCATAACATTAGATCAAGAGTCATTCACCAAGAAAATAGATATAATAAAGAAAACCCACAAACATAAATGAGATAATAAAACACAAGCCAGGGCATTTAATGTCAATCAGCTTACCTCTCCAACAGGTAACCGTAAGCTCGTATTAGCTGAGTCTCTCGCGCTAGGCTACTCTAGCGTTAATAACTCACATTTTTTACAAAAGCTCCACCATCGCATGCTGCAGATGAAGATGTTAATAAAAGATATGTGCAGACGACTTGTAGAGCCTCCGACTCAGCACCAGAAATGAAGCAGAGATGATCCTACAGGTGGCACTGAACTAATGTGGTCCTTTCAGTACCAGTAGCGTGGATGAGTTGGTATAGAGCGTGATAATCTTACATCGTTCATAGTAGACTGCTGTAGAGGTCTGTATGGAGAACACCAGATACTTCGTGGGAAACGGTTTGAAGAGGCAGTGTGAAGCTGCCTCGTCATGCGTGTTAGCTCGAAGTCGCACCCTCCTAGGTCTACGTCCCTTAATACAGAAACCCTATTATCACCTATATACCTATTGTGAACTAACACGCACCCTGACTTATAATCAACAGCCGAAGATTGATACTTATCCCCCAAAATGTACATAGTCCCAATTCCCTCCAATATTACTACTGAGCCATTATACATACTAGGAAGAGGTCTAATTACATAACTACGAAATGGGTCCTTATCGCTCATGGGATTTCTATAACTAACCATCTGTCAGACAAACGGACCCTAAGTAACCCATAATACCTATACAAAATCTCTGCCTGTGAGGATTACGTTCGAACCCCACTCGTAGGCTGCACCCTCCAAAGTAGACCTAGCACTCCCAAAGGTCAAATGTCTCTATAAAAAACACGCCCCTGTGAAGCCATTATTACCTGCTTGTATCTGAATTTTAACCTCCTCGATAGAAATATGCTACATTCTGAACGTTTTACACAAATCTTCAAAACGCCCACGCAACACTTCGGTACTTCTATGCAACATTTAACTTCCAAAAGTACAAATTACACTAAACCACCGCATTTATGAAGTAAAAAAAAAAACGTTATAAGAACAACAAACCTCTTTCCTTCCTTCTCTTCAATAACCTGAAACGGACCTTCGAATTTGGGCCATAATTTATTATTTATTCTGTCCCTTTTCGTATTACTTATCTCAACCATTTCTTGCATCTTCGACTCAAGATTACTACTAAGACATGCATGTCTCTCTTTAGATGTAGCAATTAACGATTTAACTGTATCGTCACAGCGTGAAGGTATAGATAGCAAATTAAACGCGCCTCGCGCTGGATAACCAAACAATGCTTTAACAGGCAACACACCAATCGTGCCACTAACTATTGTATTTATACTATGTCTCACGACCTCTATATAACTGTCCCAATTCTAATCATGGCCACCAACTGTAACTCTAAGGGCTTCGATCACCTTTATATTAGAGCGCTCACACAACCCATTAGCTTCTGACCTATACAAAGACTTATATTTACTTTCAGTTCCCAATAACTTCCGTAAGACATTACTGTCTTATTCACAAATTCTCTCTCATTACCTCTGGAACCCCATATCGACAAATGTAGCCATGGAAAAATGCAACTTCAACCTCCTCTGCCATCTTATTCGACCTGATTCGCAAACGTTCATTAAAAGATCCATATGCTCCCTCTGAAGAGGCCTACTCGAGATAGGAAAAGGTCCAACTTTACAAGAAGTAACCCTTGCCCGTTTACATAAATTACATACAGAACAACCCTTCATAAAAACCTCAACGGAAGAAAGCTTATTCTTCCAGAAAAACTTTTCACACACCCTCTGATACGTCTTTTCAATCCACAAATGCCGACTACCACACTTACAATGTAATATATCCAGAACTACTGGAATTAATTCTCAGGCACCACGACCTGTGTCGTATCCCCTTGATCCTTACTACTCCTTAACTTATACTTAATCTTCCTCACCAACAAATTACCCTCTAATTCCAGACCCGCATAAGGCATCTTATAACCCTCTCTCACTAATTTACCCCTAAGAAATGCCTTTGCGTCTGCTAAAGCCTCATCCTCATTTTGTTTCTTCTCCACTAAGCTAATGTCCCAATTTACACATTCACCAGTTACACATGGTCAACCTCCGTATCTATAAAATTCTTACTAAGAGCATCTGCTACCTCATTATGTTTTCCCCCAATATACGTGGACTAAGCATCAAAATCTTTAATAGTCAAAAACCACCTAGCCCTCACTATTTGGAGAAAGATCTGGCTTATTAACGACATCTTAAAATGAACCAAACTAGACACTACGGTGAACGCTTCTTTGTCAGCCGTAGCCATTAACCTCTCATTACTCCCCTTTGTTTTAAACTTTCTACTAAAGAAGGCGATAGGATGGAAATTACCCTCAAATTTCCGCATTAAGCGAAAAACCAGTCCCGGCATGACTGGTATCTGTCGCTAACATGAAAGGCAGCATGAAATCTGGAAATTTCAAAACTGGAGGACTCAATAAAGTATCTTTGACTTTCTGAAAGGCTGTCTGCTGAGCTTCACCCCATGAAAACTGCATATTGTCCCTCAATACATCTGTCAAAGGTGCCAGCAACGTAGAAACCCCTTTCAGAAATCAACGGAAAATCCAGCTATTCTCATGAGGGAATGGACCTATTTCTTGGTTTCAGGATTAAGAAAATCTACGATGGCTTTGACTTTGTCATCATTTACTCGAACACCTTTACAAATCATGTGTTTCTTCAAGATATCACCTTGGATAGTTCTAAGCCTCCTAAGGATTTCCCTAAGCATCTCTAAATGTTCTTCGATAGAATCTGTAGCATCAGGATATCATCCATATAAACAAACACCCGTTTTCACAACAACCTGTGCAAGACAGTATTTACTAACTCAGTAATGGTCATAGGACTACCTGACAAACCAAAAGGCATTCACGTAAATTGATAATGCCCCTTAGGAATGGAAAAAATGTTGTAAGTTTTCTACTCTACTCATTAAGTGGCACTTGTAAAACCCTTACATAAGATCAGTCTCCACAAATAAATCTGGCAGACATGCCACCCGATACCTATTAGGATTGACCTTCTCATTTAATTTCCTAAAATCCACACTTAAGCATAACGAGCCTTCCTTCTTAGGTACCCCTAACAACGGAAAATTAAACGGTGACGAGCTAGGTCTAATTGCACCCTCTTCCAATTTGCTAACCTCTCGCTCAACCTGCTCTCTAATCTTAAAGGGTATCCTATATGATGGGACAAAAATAGGATTAGTAGCCTCCTCCATCTGGACCTTATGTTCTAACACCTCTGTTAATCCCAGTTTATCCCCGTTCAGGGCAACGATATCTGCATATTCACCCAGAACCTGACCTAACCCTCTATATATTCTTTATAGCCTGCTCCATTTAAATGATGTCTATAAACTTTCTCCTAACCTCTATTTCAGCCTCTGAAAACTCATTTTGGTCCCATATTAATGTCACTGAATCAGTTTCATAACCCCAGTCTTCAAGATCCGCAATATGTGTTTCTCTAACATCTCCTAACTTATTCATTACTGTTCAATATTTCCACCCATATAACTCCTTTATTTGATACATTACTGCGCCTTTAAGCTTCTCACTACCTACAACCACACATCTGTTCAGCCACATTTATATCTTTTTCACAAGCTTTCATCAGACTAATCTTACCTGGTTCTAAAATAATATCTTCTGTCAAAACACTCTTATCTTTCCTCTTTCCCTCACCATTAGGTACAGTATCTCCCCGTGATTGATTATCTCCCACAGTTTTTCCTTATTATCCTCACTCCATTTCACCAACACCCACACACTGAACAAAAAACCCAGGTGCCCATTTGTTATACCCACTACACCCGGGTGTATGGAAATCTAGTTCCTTCTACATGCAGCATGACCTAGTAAAATTCTGTTCCCCAAGGCAAATCCTTTCATCACCAAAACTGGTTCTTTAATTAGCTGGTTCCCAGCGAAAAACAATTGTCTGCTGTTCCCATAACTTCTAGATTATTAGCATGAACATAAAAAAATTTTTCCTCTGAATGTTCTTGCTGAAAAAAACATCGACCGATAAAAATCATAGTCTCACAAACTGACTCATGCAGCCATATGTACAACAACCAAAACACTGGACTCAGATACGGTTCCTTTCACCATAGGCTTTCGCTCTGGTATATCTTCCAAAAGCCTTATATAACATGAACATCCTAACCTTTCCCTTTTGGCTGATCGACCCTCCAAACATTTTGTCAATTCTTAGACGTCCTTGAATATCCCCTCTGAGGGAGCTTTCTAATTGCCATTACCAAAATTCTGACTTACTGGTCTAACATTACTTCTTCCGAGTGATGAAAAAACCGCCACGAATGGTCAGACCTCTTACACCCACCACAGTATTTAACTGAGAAAAACTTCTTGGAGTGACCCTCCCTATTACAATTAAAACAACGAAACTGTGGCGTTAAACCTGTAGATCCCCCATTACTCTCCACCTTAGCACAAAAACTACTATAAGCAAGACTGAATCTTGTATCATTTCCTATTTTGCCACAAAAACCACCGGAAGTAAAGCCTAAACATCCTTATGATAGTTCTTTGGAGCACCCACCGTGGCTTTCGGCATCCCATTGAAAAATTAGCTATCTACCATCAGGCATTTCGACATATGCTTACAATCTGGGTAAAAAGCAATGCCGCATCAGCGAAAGGTCTATTTGACTGTCAAACTACTTACTATGGCGTCAGGGACGTCATTCAAGAGCCAGGAAAAATGCAATAACTTCTAAAAGTTTTCTGATGAGATAGAAATACCAGATACCCATCTAGAATATTTCAATTTCCCTGTAAAATCCCCATGCAGCATTAAACAGCTGTGAGCTAAAATCGGTCATCGAATCCTGTCCTTCCTTAATTTTAAAGAACGACTTCAAATCCCCACATTCAGCAACCCCATACGCAGTTCAAAGAAAAGTTTTGAGGTTGTCCAGCGTTTGACACTTTTGAAATTGAAAACTACAACAACGTCGGCCCACGTCTCCTGTCAAGAGCCAAAAAGCTCTGAGCTTCAATAAATTCCTCCACCTCATCTAAGATTTTCTTCAAATTTAAGTGATTTTGAACAGAATCAATGGAAATTTCAGATAGCTGACGCAGGACACCATTGAACAAGCCCATGACTGAGTGGACTGACTTAGCCACAGTTGTTATCTTATGAATTAAGACTTTCTTATCCCCGTCACCGCATGCCATTGTTAGTAATTTCCATTTCTGGTTTCTATATGAATGATAATTACTCCACACCCCTGTAAAATCCGTCCCCGACCGCAAACGCATATATAACATAAAGATCTTAGGCAACAACATACACAAAACATCAAAACATCAAAATATCAATTTCCCCTTAATTCAAAATTATTCACAAAACTCCACGGGAGCAAATCGTATTTCTAGTATGTTCGTGCGTAACAGCTGACATGTTTATGTCATTTGTGGGTCAAGGGTAAAAACACACAAAGTCTCCTCAAGGAAAGAAAGAAAGAGGAGAGAGAGAAAAAAAGCGATAGAAGGTGAGGATGTGTCTCTCCAAGAACTTAAATGCTGATGTCATCACAAAAGACCCCACCTCCAACCGTCAAGCAGAGACACCGCCACACATATATAAGAAAAGCACGTTACGTTTATATGATAACTCAATAAGAGAAAATATTACAGAAAGAGAAAGGGGAGAAAAAATTGTATTCACATTTTTCCCTTAAAATAACACCTTTAACAAAGTCACCTCATATAATCAACCCATTCCTTCCTCATAATAATTCACAAGAGAAAGACAAAAGATAAAAGAGAGAAATAACAAATATAAAACAAATCACGTACACCGAAATAAAAAGTCAAAAGAGAAACTTACTTCTTTCCCCTCATCATTCGTATCCCAGCATCAGCGCAAGTTCGCAATCCCAACTCTCACTAATAATCAACAGCGTTTCACTTAAAAACACACAAAATCACGAATAAGAACACAGTAAAATCACACGACACCCAATAATCGGAGCTCCACTCAAAATAACCCACTGAAAAAGATTGACGCCACAAATCACTCTGCCCGATTGCTTGTACAACAAAATGCAAAGTTAACAACATACCCGGAATACTAACTGCTCCGGGCTAAACACCCAAACAACGCCCTATGAAGCAGAAAAAACGCGTATTCAAAGTGAGTACCCAATTCTTATTTCATATATTTATATATCCTTTTTTTTTTTTACCACTCAGCCACCTTTGTTAACACCCCTCCCAGTTGTCATTCATTACTTCGTTATAAAATCATTAAGTATCTTTTGTATAAGGATCACAAATATGATATATATATATATATATATATATATATATATATATATATATATATATATATATATATGTGTGTGGTGTGTGTGTGGGTGTGTGTGTGTGTGTGTGATATACATGTATATCATATGTCTGTAATATATATATCTATATATATATATATATATATATATATATCTATATATATATATATATATATTGTGTGTGTGTGTGTGTGTGTGTGTTTTTGTGTATTTATCAAGTATAAAAGGCATATTAAAACACTCTGGTTTAAAGCTAAGAACCATATTTCGGTGGACTGACTCCCACCCTTATCAAGGAGTGAATGACAGAAGTTACATTTACGAAATATACAGTGAAAAATATGCCCTTAGGTGATGCCTGGGGTCAACGTTAAGCCGACATTGGTTCTGTCAATTGTCTTAATCCGCTTCAGCATTGTCTTAAGGAAGATATTCTCTAATTGTTCAGAGTCCCAGGCTCCATTGGAAATGTTGATTTCCCATCATCTTGTTGCTTTATTGGTGAAGACTCTACCATCTGACATTTGTATCCACAGCTGCTTTTGTATAAAATTCGGTATGAGTTCCATTTCATGGTATGGTTCGTGTTATTTATAAGATGGAAAATTGCCAAACTACACTGTCCATATCTAACTAAGTGCTTTTGTTGGGTTAATCTTTCTGAGGTAGATTTCCTTGTGAATCCATAGTATGTTTTATCACAATCACCACAGGGAATTTCATAGACTCCTACTATAACAGGATACTTCAGATGTATCCTGTTATAACAGAAGAATCTATTTACATACACACATGCATATACACTATTCTTGCAATTCCACAATGGTCCCATGGGTAAGAATATAAGAGATCCTCATGTGAAAATGAAAGGAGGTACCAAGACTCAACTTTTATTCCAAAGTCATCTTCAGAGTACTAAACAATTTTAAGAAAACAACTTACTTGTACTAGCAACATGAGGTCACAGATAACAATGAAACAAGTCAAGAACCTACTGAAGTATGCAAATAAACATTGTCAAAAACAAAAAACATACTTAGCGGAAGTATGAAGTTACTACAAATCGCAGTACAAAACTATCATTTGTAAAATATCTAACAACTCGTTTAGCTTTTCAATCATCAAGAATAAAACTTTTCACCAATCCGGCCATCTTAAAAAGACTATCGCTCATATTCATGTTACTAAAAGAACTAATGAGGCATCCTTCAACTAACAATCTTTCCTGCATTGATGAACTTCTAAAAACGACTCTAGCTGAATTCCAGTCTAAAGGATGTTCAAAGTCTCTCACGTGACAAAAAATGACACTTGAACTGTTTGCAACTCGTACATTATATTTATGGTGCTGTGAAATCATTGTTAAAGTCCCACCATGAACTAGCCAAGAAATTCTCAGCCGTTAATGCCACTCTTCCTTGTATGCTTGGTACAGTAAAGATTCATAAAGAAGGCAAACAAATCAGACCCATTATCAGTTCGATAGGCTCAGTTTCTTATCATTTGTCAAAATGGTTAGGATCTCTGTTAAATCCGCTAATAGGAAATATATCAGAGGCACATATTAAAGATAAAGTTGTGCATAGTTGAGAATACGTTTACGTTTAATGGTTGTTTTTATAGACAGATTTTTGTTTGGCAATAGATAAGTACCTTTTTTGTTTTGAACAATGTTTATTTGCATACTTAAGTAGGTTCTTGACTTGTTTCATTGTTATTTGTGAACTCATGTTGCTTTCTTGTGTAAGTTGTTTTCTAAAAATTATTTAATACCCTGAAGATGACTTTGGAATAAGAGTTAAAAGTCTCGGTACCTCCTTCTATTTTCACGTGAAGATCTCATATATATACACTATCTCTCTCTCTCTCTCTCTCTCTCTCTATATATATATATATATATATATATATATATATATATATATATATATATATATATATCATTCGAGCTACAAATGTCCTTTAATATCATATTCGCTCTACCTCGGAATTGATATATTTTCATATATGTACCGAGGGGGAATTTCTTAGTTGATAATAATTTCGTACCCCCATGGGATCGAACCACCGTCCAGTAGGACGGGGAACGAAATCAGGATCGGACAGTGACACTACCGAAACGGCTATCAAGAGAGGCTAAAGGTTTATATCGATTCTGACCATTTCAAATCAACCTCGATCTCGTTGTATTTGTAATTAGAATCGATATGGAACCCCCTCCACCATGGTAGCCGATTCGAGCGTTTGACCCACGCAGCCTTATTATGAATATTTATCACATCACCGTGATTCATATAAATCATTCGAGCTACAAATGTCCTTTAATATCATATTCGCTCTACCTCGGAATTGATATATTTTCATATATGTACCGAGGGGGAATTTCTTAGTTGATAATAATTTCGATGGGGGTAGAAATTATTATCAACTAAGAAATTCCCCCTCGGTACATATATGAAAATATATCAATTCCGAGGTAGAGCGAATATGATATTAAAGGACATTTGTAGCTCGAATGATTTATATGAATCACGGTGATGTGATACATATTCATATATATATATATATATATATATATATATATATATATATATATATATAATATATATATATATATATATACCCAAAAATAAATTAATTAAGGAAACAATAATCAGTAACAGTTAAAATACACATACTTATGTGCAAAATTACTTTAGTGAAGACGTTTTAAGATTCAGTTTTATTCAGCCCACTCATCTTATTTCCATAGATTCTTATATCTAATTTAAATGAAATGGGTTTAAATACACATCTTTACAACAACATGAAATAAAAGTTATATGCAATTCTCTTATCTAACTAACATCAGAACCATTGTTTGGCAACGTCATTGCCGCCATCTGTCTGGGAGAGTTTCCAATCAAAGCTGTAACGACTTCCAACAACGGCTTTCAACGAGGGTTTCCGTTTTAACTGAGGGAATCTGGTTCTAGGATTCCAGCGTTCAAACTGCCACGTTTGACAATGGGCTTCGTCCACCAGGAGAGTAAAGAGTTTACGGTGAACATGAAGAAGTTATAAAGGAAGCTGAAATTATTTAACGTCATCATCACGATTATTACGAATAAAGTAACAAGAATTACGTGTAATTTGGATTATTCCCGGAAATGTCGCTTAGCATTAAGGATAACTATTAAGAATACGTTGTTCAAGTTAGGAAATCTCTCTCTCTCTTCTCTCTCTCTCTCTCTCTCTCTCTCTCTCTCTCTCTATATATATATATATATATATTATATATATATATATATATATATATATATATATATATATATATATATATATGTATGTATATATATCATATATATATATATATATATATATCATATATATATATATATATATATTATATATATATATATATATATATATATATATATATATATATATATATATATATATATATATATATATATATAGACAGATAGATAGATAGCTAAATAGATAGATATTTCCACGGGTATTCATTGATTTTGAATGAACGTACAAGCTCTCTAGTATAAAATAACGTAAAATCTTGCAAAGTTTCAAGTAGGGTCGTGAAAACCCATCTCGCCAACTAGCGATTCGCTACGGCACCCACTTTCGACTCTCGTTCTTAATGTCCCTCTATTGCACTCTCTCTTGTCCAACTCTGGGCTGTTGTACGATTTCCATCTTACACCACCACACCTGCGACCCGGTCGTCAACGGACGCTAGCGAAAGCTGGCAAAACCCAACAGTAATCGCCCAGGTTTGACTTGACAAGTGAGATTGGGAAAAGGCGGGAGTTTGACTTCACATAAAGATAGAGGTTAAGGGGCACCAAGCAATTCGAATCCAGTCAGCAATCTTCGGAGAATTCTTGTCGGTTGCTCATCCGACCCCCCTACCTCTAAACCGCAGTGGCCTTTATTGTGTCTTTGGATCCAAAGATCCTTTGTAATAAATTCAAAGTTTGGCATATCATCAAGACATCTCATCCCCAAGATAAAGAATAGGTGAACGTGTTGCTGTGCACCCATCTGTTCCCACGGAGCCATTCTACCCTCATCAGTCAGAGTTGAGTCAACTCTTCAAGACTGAGAACTGAAGATTTATTCGTTTCATTGTATATACACGGCAGAATCCGGATCTGTTTACCTCCTTTTAGAGATTTTCCCTAGTATATCTGATTTGCTAGTGGCACAATTTGCTTTGTTAGCTAACCTAACCACGGTACCATGGAGCTAACGACTTAAGCTCTTCTGTGTTTCTTCTGATTTTTATAATTATGATTATTTAAGTGAAACATTGCTTTTCCCTTGAGATCCAATTCATTTAATTGTACTTTAACTTTCATTAGTATTATTTTCATACTCGGCCCCCACATGTAAGATGCACGATGATCCCAGGCAAGAACACACTAGACGTTGCCACGCACTCTTGTAACAAAAAAAAAAAAAAAAAAAAAAAAAAAAAAAAAAAAAATATATATATATATATATATATATATATATATATATAGGTATATATATATAAATATATATGTATATATTATATATATATATATATATATATATTGTATACCTGGGATCATTGTACATCTTACATGTGGGGGCCGAGTATGTAAATAATCTAATGAAAGTTAAAGTACAATTAAATGAATTGGATCTCAAGGGAAAAGCAATGTTCACTTAAATAAACATGAATTATACAAATAGAGGAAACACACAAGAGCTTAAAGTCGTTAGCTCCATGTTACCGTGGTTAGGTTAGCTAGCAAAGCAAATTGGGCCACTAACAAATCAGATATGCTAGGGAAAATCTCTAAAAGGAGGTAAACAGATCCGGTAGTTCTGCCGCGTCGTAAATATACAATGCAATGAATAAATCTTCGGTTCTCAGTCTTGAAGAGTTCTAGTTATAAGACATGAGATTCTAGCTATATGATAGATTTTAGTCTTATGATACCAGATTCTAATGATTGATAGTCTTTTGACACAAGATTCTAATTATAAGACAAGATTCTAGTCTTATGAGATTCTAGTTATATAACAGAATATTCTAGACTTATGACACCATGGAATTACATGCATTATTATTATTATTATTAATTATTTATTAATTATTCATGTAATAATGCATCCTTTATTATTATTATTATTATTTTTTAATAAATGATAATACTAATAATATCTCTTGTTTACTAATTGTTCAAAAATAGTATATTATTTAGTCTAAATCATGATAAAGAATTTTAGCCTAAATATAGGTATTTAACTTAATTTACCAGCAGTTTATAACGTTTAACATAACTGTTCGTTTTTCCTGCCCATTAGACCTAAAAGGCCATTTTACTTAATAGTTACAACATATATATATATATATATATATATATATATACTATATATATATATATATATATATATATATATATAAATATATATTTACTATATTGGTACGCGTACGTTTTATGAATGCAAACGATACATATGCTCATATACAAATTCCTTGAGACTTTGAGAGAACAAAGTGAACATAAAAAATCTCTTAGACGAGTGCTTCTGACTGATTATTGTATTTTCCAGAATCTGGAAGAGGCAATCGAAATAAACTAAACAATTATGGACAGGTAAAGTAATTTATTTTCTCACCTACACAAAACCTCTTAATTTATCAAGATCAACCACCATCCTTTTAAAAAAAGTTTATTTGGCGCTGGAATTCGCCTCTTTCTACCGTAAATTGAAAACTAGTTTTAATTTTCTCGCCAAAGCGAAATGGGAGTGAAAACTTGATCTAATTCTAAACTTTGATGCGAAAAGTTTATGCCTAACCTGGGAAGTCTATCATTAAAAAAAGAAAATAGAAGAGAGAGAGAGAGAGAGAGAGAGAGAGAGAGAGAGAGAGAGAGAGAGAGAGATTCTTTCTTATCGTTAGACAAAGAAATCTACTTCCGTATATATACCCAACAAATGTATTTTCTTTGATGCGAAAAGTTTATTCCCTTAACAAACGAAGTCTATCATTATAAAAAAAAAAACAAAACAAAAAAAAAAAAAAAAAAAAGAAAATAGAAGAGAGAGAGAGCGCGCGCGCGAGAGAGAGAGAGAGAGAGAGAGAGAATGAAATCCACTTCCACATGTACGCCTAATAATTGATTTTTCTCCAAGATCTTTACAATTACGGAATTCAATTAAGCTGCTATACTTAAGGAATAAAAACAGAGATGAGATTAAATACCAATGTTGTGAATTTCAATTGTATTTCTGCTCTGTTCACAGTTTAGTTTATTATCAGGATATTATTAAAGTGCAAATACCCTACCCCTTCTGCATCATTTATCTTTAGGGTGGACACTAGGGATACGGGTTCTAGTATATTTCAAAATGAGGATACAGTTTATTTACAAGTTCTAATTTATTTGTTGTATTATTTCTACTGCCTGCCTGCTCCCTTTGTTCTTGGGGTGATAACCTAATGAGAGGGTTCTCAAAACTGATAAATAAACAAGGTGTGTGTTTCAACTGAGGCTGAATCTGTCACTACTTTTGAAAATGGAAATGTTTAAAAAGATATTCATGTCATATACGAAGTGAAATATGTTAATGTTTTAGGGACTCGGTTATTCCATAATACCGAATGTTATAACAAGTATGGAAACTACAATTTAAAATCATTCCTTCCTAGAGGAAATAAGGTTAAAGAAGTAAAAAAGGAATGAAGATACACCTTTCGGAGGTTGAGCGAATTTCGCACCATTGGTCCATTATGTTGTTTATTAATATATATACATATAATCATATTATAAGCACTCTCTCTCTCTCTCCCCTTTATATTATTATCATTTGTTATATATGATTTATTTCAATCATATCTTTTTTTTAGATAATAAAGCAAGCCTTGTTACATGGTAGATATGCTGTTTTGGCGTCTTATGCAATAAGCAGATATCATATCTAATTTTCCAGTGTAATCTTGAGTATTTTCGTAGAAAAAAGATTTTAGTTCAGCAATCGCAAATACAACCGAATATTGTTTATCGAACATTTTTGAGTTATGTGGCCAAGACACTAATTTCAATAGCCAATCACCTCCCCTTCCGAGCCAGGCTCACTAAAAAAAAAAAAAAAAAAAAAAAAAAAAAAAACAGAACTATGTTAAAAGTTTCAATCTACTACATTCGAAAAAGGAATAAAAATAATCAACGTTATTAAAAATAAAACGCATGTTTTTTTATCGTTTTATCTTAATTCAAATGACATTTCCCCTTTATGTGTATTTACGCTGGAAAACACAGCCAACGTGTAACTGCATTATTTCCCAATAATCCGGATAATTACGAATCTGGCTGTTAAAGTTAAGAACCGAATTATTACCGGTTCGGTTCAGACATTGTTCAATTGCACGAAAACGCCGTCAGTGGAATTTATTAGGTACCAGATTCATGCAGATGCAGTAATGGAGCGTCCTTGAAGAATATTTTGAGTGTTGATAAAGGTTTACAATCGAATGGAGATGGACAATTAGGCAAGCATTAAAGATTCAATTCAGTTCAGTTAAGTTCGTCTTTATTTCATATATAAGATGAAGAGATAAAAATATCATAATGAGATATAATACACAAACGTTAGACTATGTATATATTGACGTAAGAAACATTCATGAGTAATTACACTGGAACTCATATCTTCACAGTCTATTGAAATAAGCAACACCAAAATGTCATATTCAGTTATATTTCCTCTCTAAAATCTATCTGAAGATAGATAGATAGATAGACAGACAGACAGATAGATAGATAGATAGATAGATAGATAGATGGATAGATAGGTAGATAAACAACTGAACCAATAACAGAGCGATGGATAGAGATCCCCCCCACAGACCGGAAATGACGTACTGGAAGACATACGGACAGGAAAAATGCCGACAGGAGGTAGGTCAGAGATATCTAGTTCAGTATAATGCGATTAGTATTGCGGCTACGATGCTCATGACGGTAATAGGATTTGCTCTTACCTGACTCATAGCTGTTAACTTTAAAGCACAGGTAACACAGAACAGTGTGCCAAATACCCTTCTTAAAGGAAACATCCAAAAGTTGCGCTTTTCCCTTACCAAATTGTCTAATTAAAATGAAATAAATGGTTTGATAAAAGGAAAATTAGTTTTATGTGTGCTCCTACATTGTAATTAGATTGCTACGAGTTATTCCCCCCAAAAGTTTACAAGATTCTAAAATTTCACAGTCTTGTCGACAAAAATTCGAATTCTTTCAAAACAGGTGTAGATGAAGCTTGAACCTACAGGGGAAATAATGGATATTGGTCCTGATTAAATTAGCAATAAAGTTTGACCGAAACAAAAGAAGGGCTTTAGATTACATCTACTGGGAAGACGTTATACATATATATATAATTTATAGTATATCTATATATATCTATATATTATATATATATTATATATATATATAGATATATATATCTAATATATATAATATATGTAAAATCTATGTCTATATACGATATATATTTAATATAAATCTATATCTGTATAATTATATATAAATATATTTATATATATATATATAAAAAAAAAATATATAATAGATATATCTGGATATACATATAATATATATATATATATATATATATATCTCTTATATTATTATATAATATATATCTATATATATCTCTATCTCTCTAATATATATATATATTACATATATGTGTGTGTATATATATATATATATATATATATATATATATATATATATATCTATATATATATATATATATTTTATACACATTAATAACTTGATCACGAAATGTATAAGACGTGATGCTATGTATAAATGAGGGTAAAACCACTCTTCCAGAATTCACTTGAAATTCCTGAAAAAAATGCGTGCGGAACAAGTATACTACCTAAATTTCTGCTACCACGCCGCATAAGGAGATAGAAGTAACATCCTTCTAATGAATTTAGTTCAATGATGTCAAAACGTCACATTGCTGCCGCGAAATTGGAAGAAAAGGAGAATTTTAAAGAATTGGATAAAGCCCGACGCACTGTTAACTTCTCGATTCCCCCTGATTGGAACCACACATTAAGACAAGAAATATATGGAAAACTTCGCAGAACCACAGACGCATTGTTTGTTTGTTATTCTTCATTTGCAACAAACCTTCAGCTTTATCAATAACGTCATCTTTATATAAGTTTGAAAAATACTGTGACCTACCACAAAACCAATTAGGCATTATCAAAGGCATTATCAAACTTATGACTATCATGAAAATAATTTCCCTGCTCGCTGCAAAAAAGTTTGAAAGAACTGAAGAATGACACTAGCTTACACATTACTAAGGTTTGGACAAAATTGACTACATAACACACAAGCATACTTTACTAAAAGATGAAACAACTTACAAAAAAGTCATAAAAAATCCGTCGGACCAAGTAATAAAAAATTTTGATATCACTATGAAACAAATTTCTTAAAGATAAAAAAGAATTGTTGTGTAAATTAACTGTAAAGTGACCCTCATTACCTTATTTATATGGCCTAGTTAAAACTCATAAGGAAAACAACCCTATGCAGCCAATTACTAGTATCAATTGCTTATAAACTATCCAAATATATCACTAAATTGTTATCGCCGTTACTTGAACTGCATCTAATGCACACATCCGGAATTCTCTTGATCTTGTGGAAAATTAAAAGAAACATTGTATTAAACCTTAGTAATATCTTTGACAGTTTTGAACTTTATTGTATGAATTACTTATGTCCGTTAGTCACATCATTTCATTGATTAAGTTGTACATTTGTGATTGCAAATTTGCTTTTAATGGAGAATATTACCAACAAATATTTCTTTTGGCTATGGGTAACCCCTTATCACCTCTCCTTTCAAACTTATATATGGACTTCTTTGAAAGACAATACCTCCCGAATATCACACTTGTCCCCTTAAAATGGTTCAGATACTTAGATATATTACCTAAGTTAAATAATTTAGTGCCATCCATAAAATTCACTGTACAATTTGAAAATAACAATGTCATCCCTTTCCCAGATGTATTAATACATAGTCTTTCCAATGTAAAATCAGTACTTTTAGGAAACCCACAAATAATTTAACATATGTATATTTTCATTCAGGCCACCATCTTAATATTAAAATTTCAATTTATTTCCTGGTTCTTACGCGCTTTGCGGATTTCAAGTCCACAATAACTTGACCAAGAAACAGAATACTTAAAAAGATAGAAAATGATCTATGCTACCCACCTCATATAATTGATTTATGTTATCAAAAAGTTCACAAAAAGTTTTATAGGGTTGTTAATAATGAAAAAGAAACCCCTAAAAATGTACTTAGCTTGCCTTACTTTCGTGAATTTGAAACCATAAAACCAATATTTAAATCTTTTAATGTTAATGTTGTTCTCTTATAACAATACCATTAACAGTATGTTAATTAAGAATAGTCTGGTTACAAATAACAACATAATTTTCAAAATTCCTTGCATGGATTGCCCGTCATCTTATATCGGTCAATCAAGCAACGATTTAAATGTAAGAATAAAACAGCATATGTATTTAGTTAGAACAGCCCAGATTCAAAGGCATTATTTATCCATCTGAGCAAAAAATCTTATTATATAAACTGGGGTGATAGCTCGGTAATTGCCAGGTCTAATGATTATGTTTCAAAAGATTTACTGGAATCAGTGATTATACAAATCACTAATAAAAAAACTTAAATCTTAGTCTGTGATTGTACCATTTGGACATATATTTGTAAAACGTTTATGAAGGACCTTAAAAAATTGAATTAACTACCAATTAATCAGTCCCACGTGTTTTTTTTATTATTTTTTCTCTCATTCTTGCTAAATTCATATCTTATGTTCGTTTCTCACTCATTGTCTGAACACTTTTGTAACTTCATGTTGTTACGTATACAGTGTAGTATTGTTTTCGAATTAACTTTCCTTTGACCAGCGTGTTTGGCTGTTCTTTAATCCTTAATCTAGTCCTTTGGAATTTTGCTAATTCTGTACTGTCCATTTCTATATGCCTCTTTGTTCCTAAAATAAAACGTATTATTTTCTGACCAACTTACCTGTAATTACATGTGGGTGTCTGCTTTTAAATCTTTAATGTAGCCCACGGCCGTTTTTTCGTTTCTTTTAGTGACCTGGACCTTTTGTTAATCCTGAAATGTCCGTTTTATATGCTTTGTGTTTCTCATTGTTCTGTTCAGTCTTGCTTTTAGTAAAGGGTCGTTAAGACCGAAATATCTTAGGTAGTTCTAGTACTTAGCATTCCTCCGTGGCATTACCTTTATATATATATATATATATATATATATATATATATATATATATATATATATGTATGTATATATATATATATATATATATATATATATATATATATATATATATATATATATTGGGATCGTGGATGACCTTACGTTCGTGTGTTTGTGGTGGTTTCTTTTCATTTTCAGAGAAAACCAGCGGTTAGGGATTAATTGTGAATTGATCATAAATTAAATGGATATGGCAACATTACATTGAAGATGGTACACTGAGCGGGAATTGAAATACGTAAAAAGTAGGTACAAAATTGGAAAGAATTAAGCCACACGAGAAAAGGTTTTCCCTCAGTAACTGGCAATGTACCTTTAATTCACTTTAATTGCACCTGCTTTTGCTGTTGCAAAAAAGGACTCCCTTCTTAATAGCTTTTGCAAGATGAGTTTAGTTTATCGGAAAATTACTTCAGTATATATTCTAAGTACACACACGCACATGCAAAGACACGCACACACACATACATATATATATATATATATATATATATGATATGTAAATGTATGTATATATATATATAGAAATATATATATATATATATATATATATATATATATATATATATGAATTTGTTTAAATGTGCATGTGTGGATAGACAGATAAAACCATATATAAATATAATCATTAATATATATATAATATATATATATATAATAATATAATATGTACACACACATATATATATATATTAGTATATATATATATATATATATATATTATAGTATTATCATATATATATATATATATATATATATATATATATATATATATATGTGTGTGTGTGTGTGTGTGTGTGTACACCTTCACATGGCTGCTTAGGAAATATCTTGCAATATAATAGCAACACAAAGAGTGGTAATAACCATTGAGTGTTCTAAAATCCTTTTTCGTTGGTCCACGAAAATGTAGTTTTATATTTTAGAGATGGCCGGTTTTAAGATCGTTCATTACCTTGTATGCAAGATCCGCAGGAAAATAGTTTTTGCCAAAGAATATAAAGTTGTGATAGGATGTGTTTGGGATTAAAGTTGTCAGAATTTTGAATATTAATCGAATTATCTTACGTGTTTCAGTTTTACAATAAAATTTTCTACATAGAAATTATTTTATACTTCGAAAAGTGACACTACACTTAGTCACAGGAAACTTTTTAAGAACAATAAACCCTTCAGTAAGAAAAATCTTTAAAAAGGTTATTTTCAATTATGGTTATAAATGAACGAAATTAATTCATGCCTTTCGGTGCATTGCAGCTCATTTGGAAAATTACATTAATATGCATGACGGTTCTAACTTTTACCACAATTCCTGGTCATTAAAATGAGAGAGAGTGAGAGAGAGATCCAACTAACGTAATTTATCATGGAGTTATAAAGCGATTCGGTTATTGTACTTTATAATGACCTATGTGTTTATGATTCTTTTTGTGTGGCAATCTTTATCATAAAACACACTTTTATAGCATATTCTCATTTTTCACTTATCATAGGCATATTTTGTCTGTTATCTATACCATATTTTGCTCTGCCATAGACTTTACATATTGAGAACGGAGATTTTCTATCATAACAGTTCCATTCTTTACATATATTCATTGAGATGATACAGTCATAATTATTCTCTAGTGTATGCCTGGCAATAATATGTGAGTACTGTCATATTTTGACAAATTGAAGAGTTACAAGAAATGCAAAATAATTTTCGTGAACACGACTGAACGAGTTACACAAATCTATTCTCACCTTTCTTGCAAGATAATTTTATTTACTTGTATAAATACGTGATTCCGTTAAGGGCTCTAAAGTAGACTTTTACAATGATTGTTTAACAAAATAATTAGTACAAGCAGATCAAGACAGAAGTTTAATTGAAAAAATGAACTATGCTTTTGACCCAAATGTTAACTTCAACCCCTCCTCTCTCTCTCTCTCTCTCTCTCAAAGTCTCTAAATCTCTCCCGATCCATCCTGAGAATTAGTTAATGACTTTCCAGCAGTACTTAATTAAAACCAGTCTCCCGCCTTCAGAGAGCGTCAATGAGGGAGGGAACGAGTATAAATCACTTCTCTTGTGAATCTCGAAGACGCCATTTCTTCTTTCCTCATCTCCGTTCCAGTGGAACCAGTTCGAAGATGGTTCTAGACTTCCTTTCTCTCAAAAGACTTTTCTTGGTCAATTAAATGGTAGATAATGGCTGATCATAGAGCAAACACAATTACAAAATATTCACAGTCGAGAAAAAGTATTTATATTATTTAATCGTCACTTGACTCCAATTAACGAAATACTAAAGAACAATCTTTCATTGCTCGCAAGTCTCTAGTATACAAATGAGATCATGCATAGTTTACTAATTTTATTCTTGATGAAGTTACGCAGCGGTACTATTTCATATGAAAGCGATATGAAATTAGATCAAGCTGATTAACCCTAAATCTAATCTATGAAAGTGGCAACATAGAATTTCGCATACCACAAGAATTTAATCCCCTTAACCTTTCACCCACCCCTCGCATCTGTAATGTATATAACTAGTCCATTAACTAAGTAGTGGTATTGATAATTTACCTGTTATCATAGAATCTATTGCAGAACTATTTCCATTCTCCTGCGCGTGTAGAAACCAAACCGAGATTCTGGTATGTCTGTGAGGGAAGGCCCACCTGTTGAAACTCAGTATTAACTCACTAACCTGTTGAACGACGCCGAAGAGTCGTTCATACGACTATAAGCGTAATTACGTCAGGAAATTGCATCGTAACGAACGCAATGGAAGTACAGTAACATAAATTGTGTGTGTGTGTGTGTGTGTGTGTGTGTGTGTTGTGTGGTATGAGAGAGAAGAGAGAGAGAGAGAGAGAGAGAGAGAGAGAGAGAGAGAGAGAGAAAGTTTCATTATTCTAAGTACTGTTTATGTATGAGAGACAGGGGTAAAAATCCGTAAAAACGATAAAGTGGGCCTCAGTATTTTAATTCATATTCGAGTTTGTTCAAATAATTTTTATTCGAAAGTCTGAAATAAAGAGTTCATTCTGTAACGAGTTCTTCTGCATATTATCAATGTTGTATCTATGTAATGTTGATTAATGAACATATCTGAATTCCTTTGCATTCACAGCTGCCTTTTCATCGAATATAAATCCTCATTTTTTCTTGTGGTGAAGAGAATTTCCTTGAAAGCCTTTTTTTAGTTTAAAAAAAATCTCTGCGTTACTTATTCTCAGAACACATCTCCTTAATTCAAATAATAGGAGCAAAAATGATATACAATGCCATTTTTGTAAAAATAAAAATTTTATCAATTCTTGAGGA
>NC_087205.1:35792937-35794646 GCF_015104395.2 Macrobrachium nipponense
AGGCACTGGACCACTTCTGGGTTTCTGGTACTGTGACAGAGCTGAAGTCGAAGAGCAAAGTCATCTGTTGCAAGTACTCTATTACTATCAGAGAGATACCTCTAGGCTAGGGCAGTAAGTTGTGCCTTACTCGTCATGAACAAATGTGATTTGGTGGGCTTATCCTGGCCGTATTTTGTACTGGTGGCATCCTGTCCAAACTCTTAGCTTCTTTTCATTTATCTTCGCTGCTAGTTGTTGCCTACCGTAATCTGAAAAAGTCATTTGAACGCCGGCTGGAAATTACGAAAATAAAGAGAACAATACAAGGGCAGGTGGTCCAAGAGAGATCAAGGGATATGCAGTCGCGAGGAGGCGGAGTTAGGAAGTTGAGGGTCTGACAACAATGCAAAGAGTCGTGTCAGGTAGAAAAGGAAGACGAGGTCAGTTAGCAAGTTAGGGGTACGCCAGAAACCTCCTCCATGATTTTTAGCGGCTTGGCAGGGAGTTCTTACTTTAATAGCTGTTCTCAAAATTCAACTTGGACCATATTACCATAGGGAAAGGGGTGTAAGTCCATTACGTGTGAGGGACCTTATCGTGAAGGTCTTGACATCGGTCAGCAGCCCACCCAGATGGGGTTTGACAGCTCATTTGTCATCCAAAATCTAGTCCCAGGGAAAAGTTATTAAAAAGTTTTCGTCTTCGTTCGTTATAGCGAAAGGGAAGAAAACCGCTAAGCCAAAATACTCTCAGGGGAATCTTTTTCCAATCCTAATGCAGAGGGGAAATTCTCGACTAATTCAAAACAAGGAAATCGGTTACTCTTTACAGCTAGGTTCCGTCTTCATATTTACCAGCGCGAAACTACCTCTTAAAATTCACATTTGACTGAGGTAAACGAAAATAAGGAAGAGGATCCAAACTAGATGCTCATGAGAATATATATATATAATATATATATATATATATATATATATATATATATATATATATATATATATATAAATGATTGGTAAAAATGTTCTGTTACAACAGAATTCCATCTAATAAAAGAAACCCATAAAAATCCCAAAATGCTAAAATATTATAGTGAGGAAAAATGATTGATTCAAGTCTTCTTCTTTCCTAGAAATGAAATATGATTCTAAATCCAAGAACTTCCACGTAGGTTTGGAATGGAAGGATGAATAAGACATTAAAGCTAAGTTTCCTGTAAATTACGCTTCGCTTCTTCTTTTGGAGAATGAATTATAAATATTAAATAAGACTACGTTCTTGTTATACTCATTGTTCTCTGCTATAGTCAAACCAGAATGAAATAAGGTCTCCGGTGGGTCCAATCCTCGTGTGTTTCATCTCCTCATACTGCTAAATTTATAACAGCAACGGAGATAAAACCATTTCTCCCATTACAGATATCAGATATCATCTTTTTCGTTACGCAGAATTCTAATTCAAGTACATAGGTTCACTACTGATAATGTTTTTTCATGCAATGATAAGAAACAGTATCAGATATTCTATCAACATGCCATCTCAAACAACTGCAAGTGCGTTTAAATCCACAGATAAGCAACTTTAAAGACTGTATCCAGCGGGGCATTTCCCGTTTGTACAAATATCTTGATTTCTTAATATCAAAGGTAAAGAATAAGGAAATATAAAATAAAGCATAACAGAGTAACTTGGACGAGTGAGAAAATAAACAATCGTATACAAACAAATCT
>NC_087205.1:35795146-35822646 GCF_015104395.2 Macrobrachium nipponense
ATACAAACAAATCTCCCTCTCTCTCTCTCTCTCTCTCTCTCTCTCTCTCTCTCTCTCTCTCTTTGTCTGTCTGTCTATCTCTCTATCTCTATTGCTTCGTTGGAAGAACAAAAACATCATATGGGTTAAACATGGAACGGTAAATCTTTGTAAAAAATAAGAAAAATATCTTATCGTTCATAGGTTGTGGAGAAGAATTGGACTAAAGACAAAATCCTAAGCAGGGCGGAATAGGATGGAGAGTAAAGTACCTAGGAAATGCGAAAACAACCCCTATAATTTTATAATTATAGCCTCATGGTTTGTCTCCAAGATATGCAAACGTCTGTCACACACTTGTAAAGTTGTTGTTTTGTAAAACTAGCTACAGGGTAGATCTAAACGTCACGACAGAGAGGTCTCTTCATGATGGCAAAACTATAAAATATATGACTTTCTTAATACGTGCTTGTTTCTTACAAGTTTTTGTAAACCCATACACACACTCACATATACATGCATACATACATACATACATACATACATACATACATATCATACATATATATATATATATATATATATATTATATCATATATATATATATACACACACATATATATATATATATATATATATATTATATATATATATATATATATATATATATAACATGAGTCTTATCTTATCACCATGATTTCTATATACGCATTAAGCTACAAATGTCCTTAAATGTATAATTCTCTACCTCGAAATTCATATATTTTCATATATGTTAACTAAAAGGAATTTTTTAGTTGATAAGAAATTCCTCGGCTCATGGGCGCGAACCAAGGAACCAAGAAATCAGGATGTACACTGAAGCACTTTAAACCACTGGCTATCTCATATATATATATATATATATATATATATATATATATATATATATTATATATATATCTATATATATAATATATATATATATATATATTATATATCGATATATATTATAGTATAGGTATAGGGATATAAATATATAATATATATATATATATATGAACATGAGTCTTATCTTATCACCTACCATGATTCATATATACGCATTAAGCTACAAATGTCGTTTAAATGTATAATTCACTCTACCTCGAAATTCATATATTTTCATATATGTTTAACTAAAGGGGAATTTTTTAGTTGATAGAAATTCTCGGCTCATGGGCGCGAACCAAGGAACCAAGAAATCAGGATGTACACTGAAGCGCTTTAAACCACATGGCTATCTCATATATAAATATATATATATATATATATATATATATATATATATATATATATATATATATATATATATATATATATATATATATATATATATATATATATTATATATATATCTGTATATATACATATTATATATATATATATATATACATATATATATATACATATATATATATATATATATATATATATATATATATATATATATATATATATATATCCAATGTAGCACGATAGAACACGTGATTGAGAATATCCTTAAATCCACTGTAGAAAGGTGATATGAACTAGGGACTTGGAACGACTACTTTCATAGTTTATTGTATATTTTTAAGTTCACACTGAATATAATAGAAGCTGACAGACCTTTATATACAAAAACAGAAAGAGGGCGGGGTTACAGTTTATTTATCTGGGTGTCATGTTCTTTAAGCAAAAGATTTAGGTTCCTTGTTGGTGTGTCTTCAATAGAAATGGACTCTAACGGATTCCTTTTGCGGTGACCTTTGACCCTGCAGATTATCGAGGAATTATCCCAGTTCATAGCATGGCCTGTCTTAAGCCAATGATCCACAATGCCATTAATTGCTAAGCCTCTTAAAATGGCATATTAGTGCTGCGAGCATCTCACCTTTAGTTCTTTGGATGATCGACCAATATAAATCTTATTACATTCTTTATAAGGAATACTGTATACAATATTGTTTTAATTTGGCGGGCTATTCTTGATTACAATATTATTATAATTAAATATAAGTTCATATTAATTGTTTTTAAAACGGGTACAACAGGAATGAAATTAGGATGAAATAATACACAGCGAATATTTTTAAATTCTTTGTTAACACTGGTTGGATTGTTAAATGTCTTTTTTGCTTTATTTTTACAATGTTACAAAAAATATGGAGGTAACATAATGAATCTCATATTTTATGAATAATTTTAAACTCATCTTCCAAAAATTCAGGACTACAAATTTTAATAGCTCTAAGGTACATACTGGAAAATATTGTCATCTTACACATGTGTCTGCATGTACGTATGCGCAGATATTTGTATGTAAACATATATTAATCAGATAAACATGTGTTAATATTTGTAATATAAGAACGCATGCTGTATTTAGCGATCCAGCTGGTGTCATAAATGGTTATTCAGCGTTCAGCAGTTTCGGTGGAGATTCAGTGTTGTTCTTCCGGTTCCGGTTAGAGACTCTAACACCTGATTCTGTCCTCGTGGGAGCGGAGGTTAACTCAGGGTTCGATTGAACGTTGACCTGAGCACCGTTCGGAGATTACCCCGATACAGTATCAAGTGTCGAAGAATGGAAATTTCCACGGAATCTTTTAGTCTGGTTAAAATCGGATTCGTGTGTTCGAACATTCGTTACGAAATCGCCAAGACGCGAGGCCTCTGACGAAGAGGCTTTGATTCTCTTGTACAAAGAGAGTGTCTGATCGTGTTTTGGAACACTCTTGGGAACTGATATTCCCACTGCAGAGAATAAGTGTGAAACATTAAACTTATTAACTTTAACCAATTTTACCACCACTGTTTAGTGAATAATTTAGGATGCCTTGGCTTATCAGCATTTTCTACATTTTTCAAATGTGATTCTATTACTGTTTTTTATATTTTTGTTACTAATATAAGGAATTCATTCTTTAACAGAATGTTCCAAAGGACCAATGTATAATTGGGGAGATATGCTCCTGTGCAAGCGAGCATTGAAAAAAAATGGCGGATATGGGAAGTTGTCATATAAAATGGAACTTCAGACAGAAATTACTTTGAAAGATATGTATAGCAGTGTTACGGATACCGAGGTCCGCTACAGGTTCTTTATTATAATAAAGAAAAAAGATTCAACGCCAACAGTTGAAATTCGGGATACGAATATAGAAAGAAACACAAACAGAACAAAAATTTAATGACAAGCATACTAACAAAGATAAATGCAGAATGGTTTCTCCTATTTACATAACAAAAATAAAATCTTACAATATGTGAACTGGGGAAAGTGCGGCAATGAAATACTTACTGGCCAGTTTTGCAGCTGTCGAAAATCAGTGCTCAAAGCGACGGCTTCACAAAAGGAACTTCAGACGGCTTCTTGACTACGTAGTGCAGAAAGATGTCTAGTCTCGATGCTCGAAGGGCGGGTTCCTCCTCAAAACCACTTGTAGGACGTTTCTTCCATGAAAGGTTGCTCAACGTCGGGATCTCTCTCTCTCCCCGGCTATGGACGACCTACCTCGTTTCCGTTCACACTCTCTCTCGTGCGTCCTCTTCCTCTCTTATCCTTCGTCTCTTCCTTCTTCTCTTATCTCTCTCTGATGATCAGAATTCTTTTACTTCCTCAGGGCATATATATATACGGTGATCTGGGGTGGGGCTGAAAGGGGCGGAGCTTGACCGACTAACGTCATCGTTTTCCGAAAAGAACTTTATAGAAGGATCCAGGCGAAAAGTTACATCATAATACGCTGCGTTTCTGACGACACGACGGCGTGTGCTGAGTTCCATAACACATCTGAGTATTCTCGAATAATCATGAGAACAGACGCCTCCAACACGTGCGCAAATGCCTCCTTGCTGCAGACCTACTCGAAAAAGATGCATTTTCTTTTCCTTTAATATATAATTCTTCGCTATAAAGCGATTAGCATGACATGTTCCCTCCCCCCAAAAAAATGAAATCAACTGATTTTATTTTTTTTTAAGAAACAAGAATCAAACAGCAGGGGAAAAATACTGCATAAAACTTTAACCCAGTAAACAAGCACACTTCTCCATTCATTCACCCAACCGTGTAAACACAGAAAATGGCCGTTAGTCTACTCATTCTGAAAATCTCTAGAGGCTATCAGCTACAACATTATCCTTTCCTCTTAATTTTCCCTTTTCTGAACTATGATTAAAAACTTGGAAATTCTTAAGCACCTCCAAGTTTTTCTCAAAACTAATTTCTCTCAGTGACACCATTACTATGGGCATGGGCGGTGGCCACGGCACGGGGCATTCGTTATAATTCTTGAGCAAGTTTACATTCATCCACTTTGCTCTACACTTACCCATATTGATTAAATCATTTAGAGTTCCCCTCTTCTCTAAAATTAATTGAAGAAGGACCTTCAAACTTATAAGATAAGGAGGGACCTTCTTTCTGGACTGATACTAAAACTTTATCTCCAACAGAAACTTCTCTCCTTCGCTCCAAGATCATGTTTCCTTTTACTTTCCCCTTGACTTTCACTCTCGTTCCCCTTTGCTAGTTGCCAAGCATCTATTAAATTGTTTTTTATAATACTCCAGATTAGCTATGTAATCTTCTCTACCCTCTTTAAGCATTAAATTACATTTCAACATTTCCAAAGGACCTTTAGCGGTGTGACCGAAAACCAGCTTGAAAGGACTAAATCCTGTAGTGTCCTTAGGTGCCAACCGTAAAGCTAACAGAACAAAAGGCAACTTTTCTTCCCAGTCATCTTCAAAGTTATTACACAATTTTCATAAACAACTCTTTAATATTTGGTGAACCCGCTCCACAATGCCTTGTGATTCGGGGTGATAAGGTGTGGAAGTTGCGAGTTTAATGCCTAACTCTTTCATCCTATCCCTGAAATATTTGGATACAAAATTACTCCCATTATCACTCTGTATAGTATGAGGCAGACCAAACTTAGAAAAATCGTTTAACTATGGTCCTTGCGTTACAGCTTCTTATGGGTATCGCCTCTGGATAGCGAGTTAGTCTATCAATGAATGTCAACAGATATATACTTCCAGGCAAAGTCTGACCATATCGATAACTACATTCTCAAAAGGTTCGCCTACTGAAGGAATATTACGCAATGGAGCTCTGGGAATTACTTGATTCGGTTTTCTGGCAATTTGGCATTCATGACAGCTTAAAACATACCTCATCACGTCACTTCTCATTTTAGGCAAAAAATACGCCCTGTTAATACACCTGAAAGTTTTATTTACTCCCAAATGTCCTTGCTCATCATGTGCTAACTTCAAAACTAGTTCGCGAAGCTTCCTGGGAACCACTAATTGTTTGGTGATTTCCTCTTTACTACCTGACTTAGGACAAACATAAAGACATAAAACTTCGTCTTTTAAACAAAACGTTTCCTTACATTATCGAGATCATCATCCAGCTCACATTAAAAAATTCGGGTTAGTGTCTCATCCTCTCTCTACAACTTAACTAACTCATCCTAAGTCAAAAGGTTAGTGCTTAATTCATCACAGTAACTGTTACTTGATTCCACTACATCGACTACGCTACTCTCGACAGCTACACCTTCTGCTTGGCTATCACTGTCAACACCGATAGAGTCAGGTCTCTCAGCCACATTCACGCCAAGATCAACCTCGCCACCTCCATCACACTCATTCGAATCCACGAACAAACTATGTTACTACCATTTCAGGCACTGAAATCTCACTCACAACAGGGTTCACATTCTTGGATAAAGCTAAGTCATTACTGACAATAATGTCAATGCCATCAGCGGGCAAATTGTCAACAACTGCTAGTTTCACTTCCCCCGACACTACCTGACTTTCTAAGTTTAACTTCAACAAAGGACAAAGAACACAAGTGTTCGGAAATCCACCTAACATGACTTTTTCTTCGAAATTGATTTCTGCCCTGTTTGCCACACTCTCTCTCCTAATTAGTGAGACAACAGCTCCTGAGTCTCGAAGCAAGACTACTTCTCTCAAATCTCCTCCTCCAAGAGAGGAAACTACACCTTCTGACAGAAATTCACCAAAACAAATTTCCTAGTTTCACTCATCACATCATCCCTACTTGACGAAAGGTTAACTAAGAGACACTGGTTTCTTAACATCCTTCCTTTCTGCTGCACAATTTCTCGCTAAATGCCCTTTCTTATTACATCGGAAATAAGTTAATTCTGAGCCACTAGATGCCCTTTTATTCTTACAAACCTTAGACATATGACCAGGTTTTCCGCATGCATAACAGTAATAATCACTGAGTCACGTTTACTCGCATTGCTATTACTAGGGCTGAAACCTTTACCGCTTTGTACTCTACCAGACGAAGGATCATTTCGCTTCTTAATAACACTCAAATTATGAGTCAAACTATATTCGTCTGCTAACCTAGTTGCTCCTGCAAAAGATACTTCTCGCCTATCTTCTATGTAAAGCTTAATCTCAGGGGATACGTTATCTTTGAAGTTTTCTAACAATGCTAAGTTCTTCAAACCATCAAATTCATCAACTTTAGCAAAGTTAACCAATCAAAAAACAACCTTTCTAACTTCTTACCGTATTCTACATAAGTAATATTCTTGTCCTTTCTCAAACTTCTAAATTTCTTACGGTACGCCTTAAACGAGCAATTTCTAACTCATGCTTACGTTCTTTCTCTCTTTCTTGTTGCTGCATTTTTCTTTCTTGCTGCATTTTCATTGCTTCTCTCTCAGCTGCTCTTCCCTCTCTCTCAGCTGCTCTTTCATCTCTCTCATACCATTACTTTTCTCTTTCTTTCCTCTCAACATACTCACGGAGATCATTCCCCTCTAGACCTAGAAGCTTACCAGACTCAATAAACTCTTTCACCATCTCACTCATTCTGGTTCTTTCTATATTCTCCTTGTCTCAATCTGTTACGGTGCCGAATACCCAAGCAAAGTCGCCAATAATGTTATGGACACCGAGGTCCGCTACAGGTTCTTTATTATAATAAACAAAAAGGATTCAACACCAACAGTTGAAACTCGGGTTAAGAATATAGAAAGAAACACAAACAGAACAAAAATTTAATGACAAGCATACTAACAAAGATAAATGCAGAATGGTTTCTCCTATTTACATAACAAAAATAAAATCTTACAATATGTGAACTGGGGAAAGTGCGGTAATGAAATACTTACTGGCCAGTTTTGCAGCTGTCGAAAATCAGTGCTCAAAGCGACGGCTTCACAAAAGGAGACAGCAGGAACTTAAGACGGCTTCTTGACTACGTAGTGCAGAAAGATATGTCTAATCTCGATGCTCGAAGGGCGGGTTCCTCCTCAAAACCACTTGTAGGACGTTTCTTCTATGAAAGATTGCTCAACGTCGGGATCTCTCTCTCTCTCTCCCCGACTATGGACGACTTAACTCGTTTCCGTTCACACTCTCTCTCGTGCGTCCTCTTCCTCTCTTATCCTGCGTCTCTTCCTTCTTCTCTTATCTCTCTCTGATGATCTGATTTCTTCGACTTCCTCAGGGCATATATATATACGGCGATTTGGGGGCGGGGCTAAAAGGGGCGGAGCTTGACCGACGAACGTCATCGTCTTCTGAAAAGAACTTTTTAGAAGGATCCAGACAAAAAGTTACATCATAATAAGCGGCGTTTTGAGTATTCTCGAACAATCATGAGAACAATTGCCTCCAGCACGCGTGAGCGAATGCCTCCTTGCTGCAGACCTACTCGAAAAAGATGCATTTTCCTTTCCTTTAATATATAATTCTTCACTATAAAGCGATTACCATGACAAGCAGACTTAAGAGAAATGAAGATTGGATTGAGACACGGTAGGGGGGAGCAATTAATTGATTCATGTCACGCATGTTATACAATTAATTACTTTGATTCGGGGAATGCTAATGGGTTTAATATCCATTTTCTATAATTTCCTTTTAATCTATTCGTTGTTAAACTTGCCTAATAAATTCTAGGTTTGTAAATCTAGCATTTGAGTTCCACACCTTAGAGAGAGAGAGAGAGAGAAGGAACTCCCTGCTACTGGCTACGAGGTACTAATTTGATCTCAAGGTAAGAAAAATACCACTGGGGGAAGGGTATATATATCGTATTTACTATGTGGAAACGAATAGTGTTTCGATAAATTTCTAAGTGATATTAGATGTAGAAATTGTTCACAGACACAGAGACACACACACACACACACACACAGACACACACACACACACATATATATGTATATATATATATATATATATATATATATATATATATATATATATATATATATATATATATATATATATATAATGTGTGTATCTGCCTCTGTGAACAATTTATACCAAATATAACTTTGAAAATCTTCTCAAAACACATTTACTGTCAGAATATTTGTTTCCGCATAATAGATATGTTATAACCTTCCCACAGTGTTGTAATATTATATATATATATATATATATATAATATATATATATATATATATATATATATATATATATATATATATATATATATATATATATAGATATAATATATATATATATTATATATATATATATATACTAGTTACGTAACGTGGCAGGATGGGGTTTATAATTTACTCTAAGATTAACTGACATCTGACAAGACTGGATGCCATGCAAGTAACAAAAGAGGAAAGGGAGGAAAAAGGAATTAAGATTGATGGATTTAAGGGAAATGCCAAGTTACATTTAACTAAGATTATTTTTATGTCACTCAGAAGAATTTCACAGAGGGGCTGAGGGAACTAGTTCCGTGGCACTGAGGTTACACTAATTAACAAATCAAATAGTGCCACTATGAAAATAACCCAGAAAAAATGTAAATGCCTTTTACGAAGAACCCAGAATTTGAAGGAATAAAATTTTTGTTCAGTTATCACCAATTATGAAATAATAGTTATCAGCAGCTCTTCATTCTTCCACCCCGGAACTTGGAATGGATAGTTGTTACACTGGCCCCATAGAAACTTGCGATGTGATACACAACTTCTTGCATTCTCCTAATTCTGCAGATTAAGTATGCATTGTAATTCTCTATCTTAACGTGATTAATATATCTGAGGAATTGCATAAGGCAGAGAGGATAAGTAACTTAACACTGTCACCAGCTGATAAACTAAATGAACACTTCTAGCTACAAGTCACCAATATTTCTTCACTTCACTTATTCTCTGAAGGAGATGCAATGGGGGATTTGTTATATATTATGAGAGCAGACAGTAAATTAAAAAGGAAAAGAATTGTGCATCGAACAGATTTCAGAACCAAACTATACCTTGTTCTTTGACAATCGGAGTCTTGAAGTAGAGAGCCAGGCACAGGGTAATGAGCTTAGGGGGAGAGAGAAGTCTTGACCCCTGACAGTAAGAGAGGGTGTGAGTGGCCTGCGAAAATTACCCCTGGCGTGAACATGATTGAGTCTGCTAGGTGAATGATGATAAGAGAGCTTCTCCAGCCATCTTATTTCCCTCCTTTCTTTGTCTCTTCATATCTTGGCGCCGGTTTTCTCGGGGTGTTGTCGGTTTTGCCTGGAATTCAAATTTGGACAACAGCACCAGGTGTGGAAACAGATGACAATGGTGGGACCATTTAGCTGTAGGAGAGGCAGATTTTGAGGGGAGGAACGAAGTAGGAGAATCTGCGTTGTCAAATCTTTAATGACGAAGGGAAGGGGTGGTCTTGCTTTTTACAAGAAGTGAAAAAAATATTGTACTTATATTTTTAATATTTCTTAAACTGAGGGCTTCACATACATCTCATGCATGTAAGTAAATTACAAATTATATATATATATAAATATATATATATATATATATATATATATATATGTGTGTGTGTGTGTGTGTGTGTGTGTATTTACTAACTGACCAAGCCATCGCTGCCCAGGTAATCTCTGAATGACAACCGATAAACTCTCTCTCTCACTCTCTCCTTCTTTCCCATTCCTATCGGGACTGAAGTTGGACTTGAAGGACATTGGGAGAGTTTCTATTTATCCCACCAACCTCAAAAACTATGGTTTAGACTCTAATATTAGTAGCTTTCAGTTATTTTTAAATGTCACCTCCTCCCACCCTTCTGATGGTCCCATTCCTATCAGGGCTAAACGTAGACTTGAGGGGCATTGAAAATGTCACTATTCATCTGAGTGACCTAAAACAAAAAACTATTTGGAATTTAGACATTAATATCTGTCATTTTTTGGTTATTTTTTCATATAACCCTCTTTCCCACCCCCTCCTATCTGTCGTTTTCTGTAATTTTTACGTCACCCCCTTCCAACCTCCTCCTCACCCATTACCCTGTGGAAGCTGAACTTAAAGGGCATCGGAAGTGTTTCTATTCTTCTCAGTGACCTCGGTAACTATGTTGTTTTCGGTAATTTTTACATTTCACCCCCTTCCCACAAGCTCCTTTACCCAACCAAAGGTTCAATTTGAGTTCTGTTTTCACTATGACCTTTCCTGGTTTAATATTGACGGTTTAATATTGACTTACTATTTTTAAAATCTCACAAAAGTCTGTCCAGAAATATGGATTTGTATTGCCTTCACACAAACAAACAAACAGCAGACATTTTCTTATTTACATATATATATATATATATATATATATATATTTATATATATATATATATATATATATATATGTGTGTGTGTGTGTGTGTGTGTGTGTGTGTGTGTGTGTGTGTGTGTGTGTATGCCTCTGCAAACAAATTCTACCAAATATCCTTCAAAAACTTTTCGGAATATATTTATTGACTTTGAATACTCGTTTTCACCTAATAACCAAAGTGAGATGGCAAACCTACTTTGAAGGTTAAGATGAATAGGAAATTTATTACTATTTCAGAGATTTGACAAAAAACTACCAAGTAAATAGTAGGTTCGTTAGATTCTGTCATTAGAGTACAACAAATATGATATATTTTCAATAGTAGGTCTTAGCTAAGACCGTGAAATAGCCAATATCAAGAACATGACTCCCAAATAAAAAAAGCGCGTTCATTAATGATAGAAGTTTTTCTCTGACTCTGATCTCATTAGAGAATCTTGTTTTCTATTTCTTTTGACGTCTGGTTTTTTTCGCAACTTCGTTCGACCTTTTTCGCCCCTACTATGTCTCTCTCTCTCTCTCCTCTCTCCTCTCTCTCTCTCTCTCAGGGTTCAGGGTTCTGTCCTTGGCCCGCTTTAGTTTTTTTATTTACATTAATGACATTAATGTAGGATTGACTGGCAAGATAGCCAAATTTGCAGACGACACCAAACTAGGTGTAAATGCTGCAGACCCAGAGGCAGAAGAATGTTTAAGAATTTATCTAAAGAAAATAGGAGAGTAGTCAAAAAGAAAGCAAATGCCTTTTAATGTAGATAAATGTAAACTGTTATAAATAGGGACAAACAACTCTCATGCCAGCTACATGCTGCTTAGGAATGACATAAATAGTGTAGAACAAGAAGAGGACCTTGGAGTTACTATTACCAAGGGCTTCAAAACCACAAAACAGTTCATAAAAGCTGAAAAGAAGGCACAGAAACTGGTGAGATACCTAAAAAGGCAGTTCAAATACAGAAACAAGGAAACGGTGCTGCAGCTCTACACATCAATAGTTAGACCTGAACTTGAATATGCAGTACAGTTTTGGTCACCAACACTAAGAAAGGACATAAACAAATTAGAGGAGGTACAAGCAAGAGTCACAGAGTTGATTCCATCCATTAGGCAAATAGGTTACGAAACGCGACTAGAGAGCCTGAACATGTATGGCTTAGAAATACGACGATTGCGAGGATAACTAATAGAAGCATTCAAAATACTGAAAAGCATAACCAAAGTAGACAGTAACCTATTCACGTTAAACGAAAACCAGACAAGAAATAATGTATGGAAACTAGAGTGAAGAGATACAACGCATCCCATTGTGGGAACTTCTTGTCACTCCTCGGATGGAGTGATAAGTCTTTGAGACATCCTAATCCTTGTAACTCGTGGTAACTCTCTCTCTCTCTCTTTCAATGATTTCTCGAAATCATCAACCTATTTTTAGCTTCTCTCTCTCTCTCTCTCATTATATATATATATATATATATATATATATATATATATATATATATATATATATATATATATATATATATCCTTTGGGAACACATATCTTACCATTTTTCTTTGAATATTGACATACAGAGCTCTTACACGGACCCAACTTACAGAAACTGATGGTCAGTTTATGCAAATGAAATCCGATAACTGCAAGGCTCTGCTAAATATCAATAACTATGGCCTGGCGTTAGGGAGATGCAAATGAACGCAAAATATTATCATGATACGAAAATTTATACGACTAGCGCTTTTAGATTCGTTATACGCGATTAAAAATATTTGCTTGAATAAATATGATCATTTATTCCTTTTCAAGAAAAGCGATTTTAATTAGGGTATACTTAAAAGAAAGGTGGTTATTTATCTCACTTTTTTAACAAATTATGGCTTCCAGTTTCCGGCTTCATATTTCTTGGTTTTAAAACTTTAATATGCAATAATACTTAACTAGTTTCCAACCATAGATATTTGCATAGTAACAGATCGAGAGTGTCAGTACCACTGAAAATTATGAAATTAAAAATATATTGATAAGAAATCTATTCATAAATCCCTTGTATTTACGGGGCATTACCAAGCAGGCATCGTTCGAATGCTGGTATTGTCTTTGGCTTCCTCTCAATCAATGAAGAATTCACAAATTCATAATGGTACATAAATTAAGTTATTTTTTGTACCACCTGATAGATGAAAATATATCATTTTGAATATCTACTCAACCTTGCCATTTTTATAACATAAAATGCATTCGTAAACGAACGCACTGCATAAAGTCAGCCTCTCTCTCCCCTTCGCTTACACTTTCCTTCCTTTGTCTGCCGCTCTTCGCATTTTTACAGGAATTGTGGGAGAAAAAGCCATGTGTGGGCGGAGCTACAGCATCCAGGTCTAAGAGCTGGGGAATTTTGACCTGGGCGCGACCTCACTCGATCGCCAGCCCTGAATTAGTCAAGACTTCTAAGATGCGTTTCCTTCCCCCTTTCCCCCTCCTCCGCCATTGTGCCGAGCCGGCCATGTGTCCCTGACCTACAACCCTCTTGAAGAAGTCCTACCATTATACCATCATCACGCCAAGCACCCCAGGATTCCCGGTAAAGAGCAAAGTGTGTGTGGCAGCCAAACCTGTTCTATTTTCACATTTTTCTGTGTTTATGTCTGTGTGATTCGACACCCTTTGCTACCCACATTCAGTCTCACAGATCTGTCCCCCCCCCCCCCCCTTTGAGATCAGAGTCCACTTTGAGAGCTGTGCTTCCCTTGAATAGATTCGTATTAACAATCTTTTTCTCTCTTGCATTACAGTAATGTCCTACCAAAACTTATTTATTCCTTTGCCCTCTGAGGAAGTATGAGAACATAATTTTTGTCTCATGAAGTTCACGTGCCTCAGGCATAACCTCCATTGTCCCCCTAGCTCCCTCCAAGTGTGAGGATCGGACGTGTGTTACAACTTATCCTGTATTTGCAGGTCTTCCCTGCCCCTGGCTTGCTGTGTGTGTGGGCATATCTCCTTCCTTGCCTGGCAGAATATTACCTGAAAATCCGTACCCGTGTCCCAGACACGTGGTCATTGCTAGAAGCAACTTTCAAGAGTTAGGTTGGTCTGAAAGGGACCCATATGCGTCGTTATTGACGCCTTAATTTCGTAGAGTAATGTTAAATGTAAATATACCTCTGTAAAGTTAACTCTTGGAGTTTCCATTTGACTTCCTACTTGGTTATCTTTGTCTTTGGGCCCTCAGCCAACCAGATTTTGTGATAAATGGGCATCGCTGTCTCCTCTTCATGCACAGTCATATCTTATAATTCCGTTGAAACTGACAGTTGAGAAGCACATTTATTTCATAATGTTGCCACGAATATCAGTAGCTTAATCAAGTTATTAAATTAAGGTTAAAAACAAACTCTGAGATACAAAAATAGAGCCTTTATTTCCACAAAAGAACTAACATGAAAAAAAAGAAAATAAATTGGAACTCCCAAAAACAAAATACTGTCACTGCTAGTAATAATCATCTCAATTAAAATGCCACACACCACCTCTCCATAAAAACCCATCGGTTCAATCACTATTTCTATTTTCCCAAAAACTGAGAGATAAAAGTGTCAGTCAGAGAATTCATTTTATGTGGCGACATTCGAATCCATCTGAGGAAAGAAATCACAATTATCAGAAATAAAATAAAAATGGATACGCACACAAAAAAATTGAAAAGCATAATTATGACATGGGAGGAAATGAAAATGCTTTTCACTGCACTGCAGCTTCTTTCTGGCCACCTGTAAAATGTTCAATTGTTTAACAGATTCTTCTGTGCTGTTTCTAGGGCCTCCCTCCACGGATCACTCAACAGTTTCTTATCTAGAATAGCTGCTCTTCGCCTGTGGTCCCATTATATCACACCTAAGTAGCCCTGGTGTTCGTACATACGAACTCATTAAATTGTTCTAGATGGTTCCATGATCACGCCCTGTGTGGGGCTCGAACAGAATAACATGTTCGCGTTCTTCTGATGTCACGATCACGACTCTCGATTAGCAGCTAGGTCAACTTGCGCACTTGCGCTCTCGCCTCCGAGGCTTGACAATGTTCGCCTCCATTGGAGGTGTTGCTCATCCACCTAAAGTATTCGTTGATACCTTGAGGCTTTTCCATGACACCCGCGACTGTCTGCTGAAATTTCAATTGGTTTCCAATAACGTCTGTTGCACCTTATGTCTAAATTGCTATCGCTTTCAGTAGTGCAGTTAACATATATATATATATATATATATATATATATATATATATATATATATATATATATATATATTGTTACGAAATGCCAAGTATCTGGTTACCTTGCATCAAATATTACCTAACCAAAAGCCAAACACCTGAACCCTCATAACACGTTTAAACGACTGAATACACTAAAGGCAACAGTGATCCCTAAACACTTACCAGTATTGCAGAAAATCGACTAAGTTCATCAAAACAGGGGTGAGGTAATCTTGTAAGTAATTAAATTAATCAAAGGGCATCACTCCATCAACAACTTTAAAACTCTAAGTATTTCCCTGATTTCAGAAGTCTAAGTACTTCCCCGGTTCTAAGTCACTTCAAGAAAATTGAAGGAAAGCAAATCAATTACCACTCTATGTCTCTACCTATCATAAATATAATCATAATTATATATACTTATACTGGTGTAAGATAAAGAAAACACTTATAAAAATTTTAAATACAAAAAAAAAATTTATTTATTAAATTCAAAATTTATAAGTGAAATTCACAATATCAGGGAAAATTACTGTTACTTGAAAACAAAGTAAAGTTTAATTAATTCTTGAATCAAATTAAGTAAAATTAAATCAAAATTAATTTATCACAAAATTCAAGAAAATTAATTCAATCAAAATTCAAAAGTGTTAGGCAATAATTGAAAATTTGAAATTAATTCACAAGTGCTAAACAACAATAAAACTTGAAAAGAATTCTAAGTAAATGCAAATCAATTCACAAGTGTTAAATTTAATTAAATGTGCAATGATAAAGCAATGAAAATAACTAAGTCAATTAAATTGTGAATGCAAATGAAATATAAAACAAAAAGACACTTCAATAAGAAAATGAATAAAGTGCACAAACAATGGAACAAACACACAAAAAATATCAGCAATGTGTAAAATGTAAATCTTTTTCATTCAAAAACACTGTAACCAACAGTTTTTAACCAAACCTTCGTAACAGACAACAGTTCCTATCATTATTAGTTAAACACAATTCCTATCCATTATTAGTTAAACACACTCCCTATCATTATTAGTTGCAACTAATAAAAATATACACTTTACCTTTTTTGGTGGTATACCAACTTCTTTCTTTCTCTTTTGCTGCAGCTTGTATATTACACTTTCACAAAAAAAACAGGCGCCGTTACGAAATGTTTGTTCAGATTCACAAAGAAACTAAATAAACTAAATAAATTCTAAGAAATATCAAACATTAAATTCTAAAATGTTACGAGTGACCAATTTACGTTACGTTAATATAATCTCGATGTCGAGTGAGAGAGAGAGAGAGAGAGAGAGAGAGAGAGAGAGAGAGAGAGAGAGAGAGAGAGAGGGAGATCTAACTGCCTCGAGGTCTTAAGATCGAATGAATACTCTTCCTTCATGGAAACTGGGCTAGGCAGATGACAAATACGTTCTGGGTACGAAAGCTTCCAGAAAGTTCTGAAATCTGATGCAATCTTACATACAAAAAGTGCAATACCCACGTGGGACTTGACAAAGATATACACGTACCAGACGAGTCTGTAAAAAAAAAAAAGAAGACGTACCCGACTCGACCGAGACGAAGAAGTCTTATCACGTACGATGACAGATTCTCCAAAACACAAGTGAAGATTTGAGATCGCTATCAAACGCGCTGACAGAGTAGGGAAGCAAACGGATCTCGCAGACTCTCTAATCTACAGTGTCGACATAAAAGTTAAACATTTGCAGCTTTGAAAAGACAAGGATCTCTCTCTTTATGTTATATATATATTCTTTTACAAGATGTTAATGTGAAATCTGAACACACATTTTAAAACATCCTATTCTAAGCTATCTAGGAATCTGAAAAAATGTTGCATAATCTACATGACATTTCAAAGAGGGGAAAACATGCATTTTGAAAGTAGCAATATATAATATACCTCCCCCCAGCAGATTTTTTATCACGGTGTTGAATCCAACGATTCGCAACGAGATAAATAATCAGCAACTACATTGTTATTGCCACTAATGTGCTGCACTCTTAAGTTATACTGTTGCAGGCACAAAGACCACATGGTCAGTCTTTGATTATGATTTTCCATTTTCTGGATAAATGATAGTGGATTGTGATCAGACATAACTAAAATTTCTTCATTCCTAGGTCTGTTCACATACACTTCAAATTTTTTCAATGTGGTGATTAAGGCTAAAGTTTCCTTCTCAATTGTCGAATATACTTTCTGATGTTTTTTCAATTTTGTAGACATGAAGCATACAGGATGGTAGATATTATTTTCATCTTCTTGAAGTAGAACAGCTCCAACGCCACAGTCTGACGCATCAACTTGTATGACAAATTTCTTGTCGAAGTCTGGAGCTTGAAGTACTGGTCTTGAAGTTAAAATGGCTTTTACCTTCTCAAAGGATTCTTGACACTCTGGAGTCCAAATAAACTTAGCTTTGGGACTAGTTTTAAGTCCTGTCAGGGGAGCTACTACGGCTGAGAAATTTGGGCAAAAACGACGATAGAAACCACCGCCATCCCCAAAAATCTCTGTAGCTGTTTCCTGGTAGTAGGTGGGGTAGCCTTACGGATACCTTCTACATTAGCATTTACTGGAGCAAGAAAGCCTTTCCCAACTTCAAACCCAAGATACTGTACAGTTGCCTTTCCAAACTCACTCTTCTCTAGGATGACTGTTAATCCTGCTTCTTGTAGTTTCTTGAAAACTTTCTTCAGAATCTTCAGATGTTCTTCCCACGTTTGTAAGAGTAAATCACGATGTCATCTAGGATACAACCTACTCCTTCTATTGATCCTAGCAGTTGATCCATCACTCGTTGAAATGTTGCGGGTGCATTCATCAGACCAAACGGCAGAACAGTATACTGATATAGTCCCCCCCCCCCCCCCCAAAAGCCCCAGAGTAATAAAAGCTGACAGCAGCTTCGCATTCTCATCTAAGGGAATTTGATAATATCCTTTTAACAAGTCTATCTTGGAAACAACTTGGCTTGCCCAATATTATCAAGTACTGATCTATAAGAGGCAAAGGATAATTATCAGCCACACTGATAGAATTCAGCTTCCTATAATCAGTACACATCCTAAATGAACCATCTGGTTTCTTCACCAACACACATGGAGAACTGAAGTGACTTGAACTGGGTCTGCTAATCCATGTTGCAGCAAATACTCAACTTTTTCTTTTTTTTCAAACATCTCGATGATACGGTGATAAGCGATAGGCTCTTTGCTTGAAAGGGTTTCCATCTTCTTGAATCTTGATTTCATGCTTGGTCAGATCAGTACGTCTAGGCACATCTGAAAAAATTTCTGGAAAACTTCTAATTACGTCACTTAAGTCTTCACCTTGTTCAACACTCAGATGTTCCAGTTTTATCCTCCAAATTTCCAAAATTGAAGAATTATTCATCTTGCTTGCAGTTCCCAATTCGTAGCCATCATCGTCTTCTGTAGATAAAGTTGTCTGGGTTACTGACACAGTTTCAGTTTTAGTTTCTGAGAAATAAGGTTTTCAAGAGGTTCACTGTCTTCCGTTGTTTCTTCTTCTTTCTGGAGTATCAATCACATATGTTCTATCACTTAACTTCTGAATTATCTTGTAAGGACCTTGAAATTTATTAGTGAGGGGAAATCTCTTGACAGGTAAGAACACTAACACTTGTTGACCCACACTAAGAACTTCTTAGCTTAGCCTTAGCATCAAATCTCCTTTTCATTTTCTCTTGACTCATTTTCAAGTTTTCTAAAGAGAATTTTCTAATCTCTTTCAACCTCTTCCTTAAGTTCTTTACATCTCCTCCTTGGCTTTCCTCTGAAATTTTCTTCCCAATTTTCTGCAAGAATCTTCAACGGTCCCTCTCACTTCTCTTCCAAAAATCATCTCATTAGGTGAACATCCATACTTTCTTGGTAAGCACTCCTAACTTCAAACAACATTAATGGTAAACAACATCCCATTCTCTTCCTGACTCAGAACAATACTTTGTCAGCATACTTTTCAATGTTTGATGGAACCTTTCCAAGGCACCTTGAGTTTCTGGATGATAGGCAGTGGATAACTGTTTTTGTTTCACCTCCTAACAAATTCATCACATCCTGGAATAACTTTGAAGTAAAGTTTGTTCCTCTGTCACTTTGTACTATTTCTGGTATTCCAACATTTGAGAAAAACTCCACAAGTTTTTTCAGCAACTATCTTGGCAGATATTTTCTAACATGGGATTGCTTCTGGATACCTTGTCACAGGACACATTAATGTCAACAAATACTCATTTCCTTTCTTTGTCTTCGGCAGCGGTCCAACCATATCTATAATCACTTTGCTAAAGGGTTCTCCTCTAACTTCTATAGGTCGTAGGGGGGCTTTCTTGATGGTTTCATTCGGTTTTCCAGCTATCTGGCAGGTTCATGACACTCACGACAAACCTTGCTAACATCTTTTGTGAAGTCCAGGCCAGAAAAAGTATTTCATGATCTTCTCCACAGTCTTCCTGATTCCCATATGTCCAGACTCATGAGCTACTGCAACCACTGCTTTCTCAATGGATATGGAATCAAAATTTGATGATATTTGCCCCATACAGCATCTCCTGGTATATCTGTAGTCTACACTTCCTCATCAGTAAACCTTCCTTCAGATAGTAACAGGTAGGAGTTTGTTGCATCTCTTCTCGATCAACAACTCTGAAGAACAAATCAGTTAACGATGCATCCTTCTTCTGCAAGTCCATCAGCTTCTCTCTTGTCACTTGACCACTTCAAAGGTTGAATTCTCAATATCTGCTAACTCAGCTACTGTAGTTTTCACTACTGTCTTCATAACACTTTGACTACTCGGAGTCTCTTCAGGAACATCAGGTTCTTCTTCTTCGTCGTCGTTGTCTTCTTCATCTTCTTGGGAAATCTCTTCTTGGTCAGCACTATGGGAAACTTCACTTCCCTGGAATAATTCTTCTAAGCACAAAGATCCTTCACTCGATCCTTCTTGGGTGTGTAAATCCTCAGTTTTCTTCACTTACAGTCCGTAGTCCTCTTCATACTTCTGGTAGTTACACAACTAGGAAACGGGTGTGGGGGTTTTGTTTCTTCTCCAACTCTTCTGTAGGACTAACCCTCATGGTTTGTCTGTCACTACAGGACAAAAGGAATAAATGGCACACCACCAACTTCATTCCCCAACAGAACATGTATACCTTCCACAGCTAGTGAGTCCTTTACAGCAAAATCAACATTCCCTGTCACCAATTCACATGGACAGGTGTAAGCGGCATATAGGAGTTACTTCCTCTCCTCCTATACCCCTTCAAAATAACTGAATCTCCTGTGAGACTCTTCTCCAACTGAGGGTGAGAACCACGTACTACCACACTATGGTTACTCCCTGTATCACGTAATATCTTGACTGGTACCTGCATACTTCCTTCTTGAGTTGACAGCATACCCTCATAGATATATGGCTTAAAAGCCTCCACACTGCTTAGCCACTCACTGCTTGAGGTAACATTTCCACTGGTTGCTAAACATTCGCTTGGTTTTTAGTTTCATTCTTGTCTGGAGTCTGATTCTTTCCCACACTGAACTTCGTAGTTGTTTCACAACTTGACTAACTGGTTTGACTGCTGTTGATTCCGGTAACACTCTTGACTGTAGTGTCCTACTCTTCCACACTTGAAAACAGACAACATTAGGTTTCTGTAACTATCTTGTAAAACTAGATGATGGATTTCACATTAGTTTTTGCTGAGTTGTAATTGCCTTGTGTACTCTTAGGTAGTATCACTTGGGTATGGGAGGTTTTCCCATTAAATTTTGGTTCCATGTTATTTGGATAAGACTTAAAACCTGGGCGTTGTTGACTCTGGTACTTGACATTGTAATTACGTTTTACTACTGATTATATTGTAATCTTCACTAGGGGTAGCAGCTTTGTCAAGTTTCTTCACTTCTCTCTCTCTTAAATAAGCTCTTATATGTTCAGGAATTCCTTAAGATACTATTCAGAACAAGTAACTCTTCTAACTCATCAAAAGTTTTAACTTTAGCAGCTTCTACCCAACGTTTGAAACACCTTCTCACCTTGTAAGCATAATCTAAGAATGTTCCTTTCTCATCTTTTTCTTAAATTTCTGAATCTCTCATTGTAGTACTCTGGGGTCATCTGGTAAACTTGTAGCACACTGTGTTTAAGTACCTTGTAGTCTTTACACTGATCAGCTGTTAAGGCTAGATAAGCACTTCTCCCTTTACCAATTAAGACACTTTGTAGCAAAACTGACCATTTATCCTCTGGCCATCCCATACCTGAAGCCACTTTCTCAAAGTGATCAAAAACTCATCTGGAGCTTCTTCAGTAAACTTAGGGATTAACTTCTGTACTCTCACTACATCAAATACAGGGTCTTGATTACCTTGGTTAGGGTTAGACGGTGTTACAGTTAATGTGGATCTAGCTCTTATTAATTCCATTTCCCTTTCTGTCTTGCGATTTCTCTTTCCTCTTTTTATTCTTTCTCTTTCCTCCTCTTGCTGCTGCTTCTTCTCTTTCTCTTCTTTCTTGTTTTTTCCTGTCTATTCTTTTCTCTTTCAGCTTGCATTCTCCCTCTTTCAGCAAGCTTTTTTAGCTTAATCAAATTCTCTTCTCTTCAATGCGTCAGCTCTAACTCCATCACTTCTCTTTTCTGCTTGTCTTATTTATGAGTGATCAGACGTGCTACATTCAACAACTCTTGAGCCAATTCTAACTCATCTTCATCAGTTATTCTACCAGAGTTTATCAATGATTCCATAGCATACATCTTTATTTGTGCCTTTACCAACCATACTAGTAGACACACCTAACCACCACATGCCTCTGCTAAGCGCTCCACTGTGCTCTAGACAGAGTGGTTTCAGACAAAACTTGGACGGAAGGAGCTGCTAAAATTCCTGAACATTGAACTGAGCCATTTTCCTCTAAGTTATCAACTTACAAATTCAATACAATAAATGCAAAACAAATTATATGGTCACTCTCCTAACAAAATATATCCCCTAATACCACCAGTATATTCTAGAGTGATAATGAAATCTGCTTTCCCGGTCTGGGGCACCATTAAACAATGTTACGAAGTGCCAAGTATCTGGTTTACCTTGCATCAAATATTAACCTCACCAAAAGCCAAACACCTGAACCCTCATAAACACGTTTTTAAACGACTGAATAACACTAAAGGCAACAGTGATCCCTAAACACTTACCAGATTGCAGAAAATCAGACTAAGTTCAAACAAAACAGGTGTGAGGTAATCTTGTAAGTAATTAAATTAATCAAAGGGCTCATCACTCCATCAACAACTTTAAAAACTCTAAGTATTTTCCTGATTTCAGAAGTCTAAGTACTTCCCCTGGTTCTAAGTCACTTCAAGAAAATTGAAGGAAGCAAATCAATTACCACTCTATGTCTCTACCTATCATAAATATAATCATAATTATATATACTTATACTGGTGTAAGATAAAGAAAACACTTATAAAAATTTTAAATACAAAAATTTATTATTAAATTCAAAATTTATAAGTGAAATTCACAATATCAGGAAATTACTGTTACTTGAAAACAAAGTAAATGTTTAATTAATTCTTGAATCAAATTAAGTAAAATTAAATCAAAATTAATTTATCACAAAATTCAAGAAATTAATTCAATCAAAATTCAAAGTGTTAGGCAATAATTGAAAATTTGAAATTAATTCACAAGTGCTAAACAACAATAAAACTTGAGAAGAATTCTAAGTAAATGCAAATCATTCACAAGTGTTAAATTTAATTAAATGTGCAATGATAAAGCAATGAAAATACTAAGTCAATTAAATTGTGAATGCAAATGAAAATATATAACAAAAAAGACACTTCAATAAGAAAATGAATAAGTGCACAAACAATGGAACAAACACACACACAAAATATCAGCAATGTGTAAAAGTGTAAATCTTTTTCATTCAAAACACTGTAACCAACAGTTTTTACCAAACCTTCGTGAACAGACAACAGTTTTTCCTATCAATTATTAGTACGTAAACACAATTCCTATCCATTATTAGTTAAACACACTCCCTATCCATTATTAGTTTTGCAACTAATAAAAATATAACACACTTTACTTTTTTGGTATACCCACTTCTTTCTTTCTCTTTTGCTGCAGCTTGATATTACACTTTCACAAAAAACCAGGCGCCGTTACGAAATGTTTGTTCAGATTCCACAAAAGTAAACTAAATAAACTAAATAAATTCTAAGAAATATCAAACATTAAATTCTAAAATGTTACGAGTGACCATTTATTCGTTACGTTAATATAATCTGATGTCGATGGTCGAGAGAGAGAGAGAAGAGAGAGAGAGAGAGAGAGAGAGAGAGAGAGATCTAACTGCCTCGAGGTCTTAAGATCGAATGAATACTCTTCCTTCATGGAAACTGGGCTAGGCAGATGACAATACGTTCTGGGTACGAAAGCTTCCAGAAAGTTCTGAAATCTGATGCAATCTTACATACAAAAAAGTGCAATACCCACGTGGGACTTGACAAAGATATACACGTACCAGACGAGTCTGTAAAAAAAAAAAAAAAAAACGACGTACCCGACTCGAACCGAGACGAAGAAGTCTTATCACGTACGATGACCAGATTCTCCAAAACACAAGTGAAGATTTGAGATCGCTATCAAACGCGCTGACAGAGTAGGGAAGCAACGGATCTCGCAGACTCTCTAATCTACAGTGTCGACATAAAAGTTAAACATTTGCAGCTTTGAAAAGACAAGGATCTCTCTCTTTACGTTATATATATATTCTTTTACAAGATGTTAATGCGAAATCTGAACACACATTTTAAAACATCCTATTCTAAGCTATCTAGGAATCTGAAAAAATGTTGCATAATCTTACATGACATTTCAAAGAGGGGAAAACATGAATTTTGAAAGTAGCAATATATATAATATATATATATATATATATATATATATATATATATATATATATCATTATATATATATATATATATATATATATATATATATATATATATATATATATATATATATATATATATATATATATATACACACACATATATATATATATATATATATATATATATATATATATATATATATATATATATATATATATATATATGTATGTATAACTGAATCACAAAAGTTAGGAACGTGATAAATCCATAAATAAAGATATATGCCATGAAGGAAAAATAAACGGAGGTCTGCAAGATTTTTCGATGTTAAAAGTCCTTTACTGAGCAGAGACTGACATACATACGAGAAAAGACAATACAAGAAGATTCGTATAACTGACAGATAGGGATTATAAAGAGATTAGTACCTTGAATCCGACACACCTGGAAGATAAGAAACCTTCCCAAACAAGCATAAACAATGGGTGCAATTAAAGGTTTAAGACAATCATCTCAGATACAATTTCAAGACAATTAAAGGATTATAGGTGACAGCTATTCAGAACATGGTAAACAAAACCATATTCACAATGCATGACAGATATACTTACAACAAAATATTGTCTTTTCTCGTATGTATGTCAGTCTCTGCTCAGTAAAGGACTTTTAACGTCAAAAGATCTTGCAGACCTCCTTCGTTTATTTTTCCTTCGTGGCATATATCTTATATATATATATATATATATCTATATAGATATATATATATATATATATATATATGTAATTTATATATATATATATATATATATATATATATATATATATCAATGAGGAGAAGGACATAAAAACTTGCTAAAAGGGTCCATTTATTCCCGACGTTTCGTAATGCCTTCATTACATTTTCGAGGGCTGTACAAAATAGATAGCATAAAATAAATTACAATAAAGCTAAGAATTTAAAATTTAAATGTTGCACAATGATTACAAACTTCAAATGTTAAAAAGACTAAAAGGACACCTTTAAAAACAAAAAAACGTAAACTAAATAGAACAGAATTTATTAAAATAAGTAAAAAAACAAATAAAAAAATTAATAAGAAATATTCAAGTAGAGTAAAACTGGACCAACCTATTCAGCGGCAATGCCAAGACTGGAGATAAAAGGAAGAAACTAAGAGAGGTACAGTGTGCCAGCAGAGGTTTGGCTGTTTAACAAGGGGACGAGTCGTTTGATCATTAACGATTCTAAGATTGTTAGATCGTGGCAGTTGGAAGCTCGTCCTATAAATGTAAAGTCCATGTTTTCAATGGACGTTTTACATATTTTCGAATGATTTCTAATATTAGAAAACTCTGGGTTTGCAATTTTGCTGACTGTCCTATAACTTACTCCATGATGTGAATCTATGCGTACCTTCAGAAGCCTCCTGGTGGACCCAATAGACAGTCTTGCTGTCCTATGAAAATGATCGCCAAAGTGAGTGTCGGAAAATTTTATTTGTTATATTACATTCTTCGAAATGATAGACTTCTGCATTGGCATTCACCGAGACAAAAGGAAATGTTCCTCGTTAGAGAGATTTGCTGGTTCGGCTCACCTTCAACATGACTATGGGTGTGCCACGGAATTTCCGCGCCAACGTAAGTTCCTAGTGTGTACAATGTTCCAAATGGAAGATTTGTATGAGTTTGTTCCGATGGGCGAAACCAGAGAGGGGTGGATTTTACCTTTTGAGTCAGATCAATTATTAATCTACAAGAACTAGAATATAGAAATCCAGTTGTTTTGGGGATCTTCTAAGTTATGGAATAAATGATCAGTGACGTCATAGATTCTTACCGTTCAAAACTCGTTACGTGGAAGTGACGTCATACTAACGGGGGTTGGCTTACGAGGAGTGTTCGTACATTTGTACATTGTATTTCACCTTTCTTGAGAGTTTTCCATTAATTTTTTTTTCACTGTCTGTCGAGTCTTAAAGTACAAACGGGGTGGCGTGAAAGACCGAAAGGGGGGACTGAAACATGGCCATAGAGAAAGTAAGTTTTTTTTTTTTCTTTTTTACTAATGTGTGTGTGTGTTTTTTTTTGTGTCTGAATTACTCCGACCTTCTCTACTAATGTGCTGATGCAGTGAAACCCTTTTTTTCGATATTTCATTTATGATGTCACTATGATATGTACTAATATTTTATGTGTTTTAATGAGGGCCGTATTTCCTTTTGACAGGAACTCTGTCGGTCTCTCCGGGGCGATTAATTGTCATCCTTAATAATCCCATGATTGTTTATCACGAAATAAAGAGGGGAAAAGACTATTTTATACTATGTGACTTTTTTTTATTTGTGGGAACGAACATATCTTTTTTTTTTTTTTTTTGGGGGGGGGGTGGGGGGGGGGAGGAATTTATTGCAGTTAGCCAGCTGGTGGTTTCAAAGATCCGTTTTTTTTATGTGGCAGGTTAAGTTTGGATGTAAACATTTTTACGCACATTGATGTATTACTTCAATTTTCCCTGATAGATAGAATCTTACTCATCTTTCGGAATAAAATCTATTTTTGTAGTTCGAAGTTTAATTCAGTGCCTAAGCTCATTTTTGCAGTTGCCGTATGTGATGGTTAGGGTTTTCAGGTCGGCCAACGTTACCATTTTTGATTTATTAGGTGGGAATTGCCCCCCTTATAACATATAAACCTAAACATATATATATATATATATATATATATATATATATATATATATATGTATATTATATATGTATATTATATATATATATATATATATATATATATATATATATATATATATATGTGTGTGTGTGTGTGTGTGTGTTTGTGTGTGGTGTATGAATCGAAATAGATTTACACCTAATATACCAGGAGAAACTGAATCTAGTATTGGATCAAAATTATCCTCTTCAAGCAGGTATTAAACCCTCTGACTCTGGTAAGCGATGGGCTTTTTCTGTCTCATTCCAAATCAAGACTTGCACAGGAATGAAGAAGCCAATCTTCCTAACACTTCTAGAAGATGAAAAAATTTCGCAATCCTTATAAAACGAAATTATTATAATGTCATGTTTTAATTCATTAGGCAGTACAGAGAGAATGTTGTTTTTTTTTTCTTTTTACCTTACAAAAAGGTTTCGGGTCGTAAATGTAAAAAGAGGTAAGAAAAATGGATGAATAAAAGTCACCGGAAAAACGTCTGTTGGGAAAAGTCAGGATTAAAATATGAGAAGAGGGGTTAGCTTTTAGCTTATACCTGAAAACCATCTCCAGTAAAAGTTCATTTACATAACTCCCAGGGGGGTGAAAGTGAAGAGAAAACAAAAACAGAGGCATTTTATTTTTATTTATAAAACCGTGGGAGAGCCAGACATCAAGAGAGATTATGTCTTTCAGCGTCAGTTCTAAAATAAAAGGATATAGGATACGTTTAAGGAAAAGATATCAAGATTCTATCCCTCCTTTAAATTACGAAACTATTTATCTTGAATGAAGTGCAAGAAAATCATAACTTTTTCTTATTTTGAAAAATTTATCTATCATGGCAGGATTGAAATGGCAAAATCAATAGCCAGAATTAAAAGTAAAATAGTTTTTATTCAAATCATAACACTGATTGCTTTACGCGTTCTTTCGAATAATATTATTCCGACAGAAAAATA
>NC_087205.1:35827646-35830146 GCF_015104395.2 Macrobrachium nipponense
TCGAGTCCTGACCCAACGTATTGTACAGTACTTCTACAGCCGATAAATAATACATTAAGCCGTCAATATTCTTTAAAAGCAATGTGTAATTAAACTAATTTGGTCCTTTGATCAATACAATAATTTCCATGACACACTTAGTGGGCCTAAATTTGACTTCTGATGTTCACACCTGATTAGGCTTAAGTTTATTTTCTGCATTAAACTCTCTCGTATACGTAAAGTGAATGAGTATTTTAAAATCGACATTATCTATATAAATCTAGGCTTTTTTATTATTCCCTTTATTCCTTTTGTATAGGCAATGTTCTCCTTTTTTCTTATCTTTTTCATAATGGCTTAACTTAATTTACTCAGACCTACCTATGCATATGATCCTGTTTCATCCGGACCTGTAGGAAAGCTGTGGGAGTCAAAGCTGACGAATGCATTAAGAAAGGCTTACTTTCACTAAAGCTTTCTTGGGTTCATCTTTATGTGGCTATTCAGTTCTTCTAAGTAGAAATGAATTAAAATTAGTTTCACATGTATGGCTAGACCTATTGCCATTAGCATATTATAATTAGCTGAAAGGATAGGAAATATGAAAGGGGACTTTCTCAAGACCACCGAGATAGAAGGCCTGTTCGATGTTTTGTGACGTAAGCAAGGGTAGTCCGAGCTGCTAGCATTGACTACGCTGCCAGACGAAAGAAATGTAAACAAACCCTCGCCAAAATCTATCATTTTTGGTCTGCCAGTTATTAATTTACTTACTATTTTTTCGTCTACACTAATTAGTGTACACAAAATAATACTTACTCGAAACACAAGTTATAAGATGAATATAAAATGCCGAACCAAAACAATTTGTTTAGTTACTATACAGTGTCTACCAAAGAACAAACAGCAGTGCATAGGTTTAAATCACAAAAAAACATGGTTCTTTCTACTATATGTGAATGAAATAATTCTCTCTTACATACAGTCATTATTTGGAATTTAAATTTTCTAACTTTCTCTTTGGCTACAATAGTTGCTTTCTTGAACAACAATTATTCAATGAAACGTTAGTAGAAACCCATATTGTTAATAGAAACCCATGTTGTTAATTTTTCTGTTTTTCTGTACTATAACCTTCATTACTTTTTGAGCAGCTTATCTATTATTTACCCTTTGACATTTAAATTCATGATTGTCGACCAAATGTAAAATTTTTACATTTGCATTCTGAATAAAACCGGGAGTGATTTTTTGCCAATAGTTAGTCAAGCTTGAACGATATATTCATTGGATATTTGTAACACTAAATAAACATTTTGTTTCTCAAAGGTGTAGGGAGATAATGCTTTTAAGCTTTTAATGATAGTTTTTATGAATGTTCATAAGAAGTAACCATCTATATCATGAAGTTTTTCAAAGGGTTGAATGGTGCATAAATGAATTTCGTTTTCCAATTATTGACTTCAAGGAGAAACTGAGGCAACTTTCATTGTTTTATTTATAACTTTCTAGCCAAGCCAATTATTCCCGAGATATTTTTTTTTTATAATTTTACTGAAACATATACGAAAAAGGGCATTTGTTACTCTGAAATGGGTGAGGATACACTATAGACAGATGTGGAATCCTGGGAAAATAGGACATTGCTTTCCCAATAATAGCATTATGATGTTACAATGCAAAACACTGTAAAAATTATTTTTTTCTAAGACTATAATTACTTTCTTCAGTGTGCAGTGCAGAACATCAGCGTTTATGCTTTAATTGGGAATTTGTGCAACTTACTTGAATTTAGACTTTACCTGTTCAACATAAAGTAAAATGCACCTGTTGCAGCTTCACTATAGCCAAAGGCTGAACCAACAATATTTTTGCCTTTATAATGAAAATATGGTATTAAGTACGTGGGTTACATCCTCCATCAGTATCATTACTTTGTCATTGGGTAGTAATGATTTACATTTATATACTCTTAATGTACATCAGAAAATTTGAGTCCTTTTGTTATGATGCTGGGCAGACCTGTTTGAAAAAACACTCTCCTGATGGTACAGTAACTTTGAGGGGAACAACTATAGGTATAACAAAAACACAATATTACCAGCTCTGATGAATACTCAAATTTATTCAGTCATTAACTAGAGCTAAAATTATTGCCAAAAATGAAATAACTAGTTTTATAACAGCAATGCAATATATATTGCAGTGTTAGAAATACATTCAGCAGTATCAGCTCTCTGGAGTTACTGAATATCTGCTTAATTAATGATATTTGTATCATGAACCTCTGTAGGAATCTTGAGATCTCCCAAGTGACATACTTCAGTGACATGAAAAATGCATGTGCTGTACAGTTAGGCTTAACTGTTGGTAGGGCATTTTGGAGGAAGAAAGATGGTCTTTTAATATTTTTCCGTGTATGTATAAGTACTAAAACCTAGTAATGCAATGAGGATAGGTTAGGTTAGGTTAGTGAAATTTCTAATGTAGACTCTTGTTTTGAACCTGTAACCCTTAG